>NC_133650.1:315667435-315883763 GCF_009905375.1 Apium graveolens
GCCAATATTTACTATGTGCGCATTTTATACATGGACAACATATTTTATTTTCACTAAATCCGTTCTCAAATGCACACAACAACAAATCCTCGACTCCTTTTTTGAATTGTTTTGTTCTTCTATCTGCCTTTAACCAAGACCTGTCCATCTGTTTTAATTCAAAATATGACACATAATTAAAAGTTACAACTAATGAGCTTAACACATAATTGTACTACTAATTATACTACTAATTACTACTAATTACTAACTGCAAATACAAATTAAATAAAAATTAACACTAAAACATTGCCCAAATATAATTAAGAACCCTAAAAATTTAATGAAATTAAACATAATGGAGATGAAGTAATTACCTTAACACAGACCCAATCAAAAAGATGAAGTTATGGTTTCAATCGAGTTTTTTGAAGTTATTTTGATGAAGAGGATGAAGAGCTTGAGTGAAGTAATTGAGTAAAGAAATTGTGTGAAGAAAATGAAGAAATCGAGTCAAGAAATCGAGTGAAGAAGATGAAGAAATCGATTCAAGAAATCGAGTGAAGAAGATGAAGAAATAGAGTCAAAGGCTAGAAAATTAATGGCTTAGGACAAAGATCTGAGAGGTTTGAATGGCTTAAGACAAAGATATGGGGCTATTAATGAGTACCACACATTTTGTGCTTTTTTTAACAAACAACTCCGACAACGGTAAAGCAGCCAAACCCCTTGTATCACAGTAATAACGACAATACAAATATTTAAAAAACCGTTGTATAACAGATACATTGTTCAATCGTCTGAAAACAAGTTATATAACGACTTTTTAAAACAAACCGTTGTAAGGTCTATTATAATTAAAATAGAAACTTTAGTATGAGACTAAACACAAGTTACAAGTACCGGTCAAAACACCGGTTAACTGTTAAAATAACAAACCAAACACATTTATTTTTTTATCAAATTTTTCTCATATCACTAAAACATATAGCTCTTAACATCCGTACGGTTGGATCATTCATAAACTTTAAAAAAAAATAGAAACTTTAGTACGAGACTAAACACAAGTTACAAGTACCAGTCAAAACACCGGTTAACTGTTAAAATAGCAAACCAAACACATTTATTTTTTTATCAAAATTTTCTCATATCACTAAAATATATAGTTATTAACATCCGTACGGTTGGATCATTCATAAACTTTTTAAAAAAATAGAAACTTTAGTACGAGACTAAACAAAAGTTACAAGTACGGGTCAAAACACAAGTTGACTGTTAAAATAACAAACCAAACACATTTATTTTTTTCTCAATTTTTTTTCATATAAGTAAAATATATAGATCTTAACATCCGTATGGTTAGATCATTCATAAACTTTTTTTAAAAAATAGAAACTTTAGTACGAGACTAAACACAAGTTACAAGTACCGGTCAAAACACCCGTTAACTTTTAAAATAACAAACCAAACACATTTATTTTTTTATCAAATTTTTCTCATATCACTAAAACATATAGCTCTTAACATCCGTACAGTTGGATCATTCATAAACTTTTTAAAAAAATAGAAACTTTAGTACGAGAAGGTAATGTTATAGTTATCTTTCTTTTTTCTATATCCAAGTGTATTGTGGTAAATAAATGTGATTTTTACATCCATGTTTCAGTGGTTACGCAGAAGCAACCTAAGTTATGACATGAAAGAACTGAACGAGATAAAGACTGAATGGGCAAAGTACTTCATGAAGAAGCATGCCACTTGAACTTGCATACAGTGCTGCTGGGTATTTTGAGTTGTGAACATATTTTGTGTTGAAATTTGGGAGTTGTAGTCATGGTAGTTAACTCTATTTAAACGTTGTTTCTAATTACTGGCGTTTTTGTGGATATGTTCACCTGGAAATATTTTGCTTTCTACTTGAATGGTCTTATTTTGTTTAAGATAAAACTTGGTTATAAGTTAGTTCTTGGTTGCAATGGTTAAATATTGGTTTAGTGGATTCATGTAATGGAGGGTTGGTTGATTGTTGGTGTAATAGAAGGATTGATGGTTGATTGTTGGTGTAATGGTGACAATTTGCTTGTAATCTGAATGATAGTTTGGGTTTTAATTTTATGGCATGTTCATTTTATAATGTTGTTGTGTTTAATTTTAATTTGAAAAACCATTGTTTGAGGAGCTTTTAGCCAATAAATTTATACAATAACCATATTATATTGTGTCTCACACAACAGTTATAAAGACCAAGCTCATCATGTTTTATAACATATAACGATGCTATTTAAAACTAAACATTGTTAAAAGAAGATTCACACAATAAAAAGCCATTGTCTGAACAAAACTAACTATTATCCATTGTCCAACAATGTTATTAAGAATAAAAAGAATTATGCCTTGAAGACCACACAACACTTTCTACATTAAAATATAAGTGCAAAACATAATCATACAATACCAAGTGATAAAAAAATGTTGTATAAAGCAATTCCAACAATACAAATTTAAAATAAAGGGGTTGTCTGTATGGTTGTAAGACAACAAAATTTTATCTTTTCAAAATTGTGTGTTAAGGTGGAGGACAATAAATAATAAGGGTTGTGTGTTATGTTCTACTCCTAAACTTTTAGTAAGAACATACACAACGTTTTCAAGAGAACTTGTCTAAGTATTCTTGTTACAACAGAATATATAGAAAATACTTGTTTGTTATGGTTGTAATACAACGGTGGTTATCGTTTGAATTGTGTGTTAAGGTAGAGGACAATATATATATCTGAATAAGGGTTGTGTGTTATGTTCTATTCTAAAACTCTTAGTGACCACATACACAACCTTTTTAACATTACTTGTCTAATAAATCTTCTTACAACAGAATTTATGGAAAGACGTTGTTTGTTCTGGTTGTAATACAACGGGGACTCATAGTTGGTCGTTGTCTGCGATGACTCACACAACTGTTTCTAATCGTTATCTGATCCATGTAAGAGACGGCGACTCAATAGACAACGGGTTTTCAGGGAATCAGATAACGGGTTAAAACACTTGTCTGAGCCAGTTTTCCTTGTAGTGAAAAGATTGGCTGTTTGATCTTTGGAATATCAGTAGAAAGTGGAGAATGTGAAACACCGCTGCTGGAAATTAATTCACAATCATCCCTAAAGAGAACTCTTTTCTTCCCCTCCATGTGGTCTTCTGTAGGAGAAGGCGGCATGCTGATGGAAATGGACCGCCTTCTCTGGTGGGACTCAAAATCACAGTTTTGGATCTCAGCTGGATCTATCTTGGTTTCCTAGTGCATTAAACATAAATAAATTATTTAAAATACCATGATCCTTTACTGGTGAAAAGTTAATAATAACTGTATTACATTATCCATATCCTTGCTATAGCCAATCTAAAAGATAGAAGAGTAATAATCTAACAGCTACAACGACATTACTAAGTAGTGAGACTGCCGGTAAATGACATGTAAACTACAAGAAGTAACAAATAAACATAGGTTTAGCGAAATATTTAATGGGAAAGACTTTTCAAAACAATATAGTTTTGGACTATAAACTCCAGAGTTAATTAAATGTTCAATAGCACATACGTCCGTGGTACTGCAGAGCTTAAATAACAGCTATCTTGGTATACATGTTTACATAGATAGTATATGACTAAAAACATAACAAAAAGTTGAATTTTAAAGATATTAACGAAGTATCTTCCGAAGAGTCCAACATTATGAATTCATAATATCAGTTTTATACTTTTATCACTTCAAATCCTTTGAATTTGACAAAAAAGCCCTGTCCTCTTAACTACTTAATTTTGATTAACTTAAACTCACTAGTGTTCAAAGATCACATGCATGACCCTAATCAAACAAGTTTGTTGTCGAAGTAGTTAAGGAATTAAGATAAGATTGATATAGAGATCAGGACACATACAGAAAACTGAAAGAAAAAAGATTGCAACACCAAAATATTCTTTTCCCAGGTCTATTTATGTTTTAGCAATGTGATGTTTGCTATTGCAGAAGCCTAATATGACAGACCTTAGAGAGCACAAAATTACGAAACATTAAAGTAATTAAGTTCCAATAAAATTTGAACTACCATTACAAAAGAAACAGAACAGGATCAGCAGCTAAACAGGAGCAAAGTGATTGTTGCTTGTCGGTCTTCTCGTTGGTTATAACTTGTAACTATGAAATGCATCATTCAATTGAATCATGAAGATTGAGAGATTTATAACCATCTTGCATCACTATCAGTGCAGAATAGAAAGTTTTATAAAACATGTAGAGACTAAAAGCTGATCTATCTATGAAAAAAAATATGTAGCAAGCAAACATTTTTGGGAGTAAAAATGTTTTATTTGGAACATCAACACAAATATGACAATCCGCATTAATATCTAAATCTAAGTATGCCAATAAATCAAAAAGCATGTGATTCACAGTATCAATTAAGAACAACAAAAATCTCGAAGAATTACGTATTGACTTACCACGAGAGAAGGAAAGCATGTGATTCACGAGATATATATATATATATATATATATCTCTGGTGGATACTTTCAAATCCACCAAAAAGTTTTAAAAGCCTTTGTTTTTATTACTTTGTGTTTTTATTTATATAACTACTTCATTCCGTAATCTGCAAATCAAACACTTATATATTTATCGAGTTAGAACTGTTTTTAAAATCTTGAAAAAGTAGCCAGAATTACATTCAACCCCCCTTCTGTAATTCTTGTTGTATTGTTAGGGAATAACAGACTTTCAATTTAGTGACCATTTTGATATTTAACTCAAATGGAAAGGCATACGGATAATTCTCAATGGATCCAGCCTTATCTTCTTTATATAACAAGAAATCAGGAGATTGTGATTCCCAGGGATTGAGTCCATGGCATAGCTGATACAAAGTTACACTGACGATCCAATCAAGCACAACCTTTTAAGTTCCTCTTTCGTCCAAAATGTGAAAATTGTTGTCACGAGCAGGGCCGTCACTGCTGCGATGACCAGAGTATGATAGACACTGTAACACTAATTAGGGGTGAGCAACGGGTCAGAACCGAACCGAACCAAATCCGAATCGAAAGAACCGAGAACTGAAATAGGAATATTTTAAGAACCGAACTGGACCCGTTTATATGTAAGAACCGAACCGGAACCGAACTGTAAAATTCGGTTCGGTTCGGTTCGGTTCTGAACCGAAAGAACCGAATTTATATTTTCATTTCATATTTATTTATTTTGCATATTATATTGTATTCTAACTTTTTAAATTTTGACTAGTTTTGATTACATATTAACGGTAACTTAGTAAAAGAAGATTTTTATTAGTGGCGGATCATTTTGAATTCAATTACTTTCTAATATTTAAGAATAAAAATATTTATAAAAATATTCAAAACTCCATAAATATTTAAAGAAACGAGTAATACAATAAAAATCATATTTTTCTTAAAATTTATTAAAATATTATAAATAAGAAAACATAATATGTAATATATATACATATATTTATATATATTTTTGTATTTATTCATTTATATACGGTTCGGTTCGGTTCTTACGGTTCTAGAATGTTAAGAACCAAACCGAACCAAGAACCGAAATTTCTAGAAAAACAAAAACCGAACCGAAACCGCAATTTTTGATCGGTTTGATTCGTTTCTCGGTTCCGAACCAGGAAATGCTCACTCTTAACACTAACTTAGTTATAACATTTGAGACTTCAAAGTGAATACAGCGATTAAATTTTAAGAAATAAACTAGCATAATAGCCCGTGGACGCACGCGTCATTCTCTAGTAGTCATTAAAATACATATCGATTGTCATTTTGAATGTGAGATGTTAAATAAAAAAAATTATTTTGTAATGAAATTCCTGCGTTCTTAATCATGCAAGCTAAATGTGAAAGAAGTAGGATGACACCGGAAACTTAAAGTTGCAATTATCCATAACAACATACAATTACATTTATATATCTTTTACGAAAAGAAAAATAAATTATAAAATGCAAAGTTCTAAAGTATGGATGTAGATAACATTATATCTTTTTATATTAAAAGGAAAACCATCTTTGTGGGCAATTCAGGATCCTTATATTTTTTAAACTTCGTACCATAATCATTATTGTCGTCAATTTTCGTAAGTGGTAAACACTACAAGACACATGTGACATTGTATTTATCAAAGTGTTGGATAACGAAATATATTTATGATTTAAACTTGGAATGCACAGAGTTTCGGAATGATATTCTTGATATAATATCAAGTATTTTAATGATTTTTTCAGTGTGTTAAATATTAAACTAGTCACTGAAATGGAGCACATATATCATTTTGTTCACCGATCTCAATAAGTTATCATTTACAGTCACTTAAGGTGGTCTAATTATTAGTTTTTTCACCTTTTAAATTATAAAATAAGTGTAAATATATTTAAAAATTAAAAAAATAAGAAAAAAATATGGCCATTAATATTATATACAAAGTTTTGTTCTTAGATTTTATCATGAAAAAAGACAAAAAAAAAGTTACTTTTATATTTTAATTAACTTTAGTACGAGTTTTGTTAAAAAATAAAATGTATACTACTTAATAATTTATTTGAAGTGTAGTAAAATATCATTCGAAACATCTTATACCCAATGTTTTGACTTTTTATTGATGAAATATTTTTTAGTGTTTCGGCTTTTTTCTTTGCAGTCTTTGATGATTCTGATTATGATAGATATTTTGAGTAGATGCAATCTTTGAGTTAAAAATTTATCGATACTGATTGTAGTTTGTGTAGGTACAATATTTATAGGTGTACAGTAATTGAAACTTGTTGTATGTGGAATCGACAATGTCTCAGTCCAATTTTATATCTATCGTATTAAAGTGTCTGTACAATATTGTAATATTCATGACGACGACGTGTAGTTAACAATATATATATATATATATATATATATATATATATATATATGTCGCATGAGATATATATTTGAGAATATCCTTATAATTTAACAACTTATAATGTTCTCGTATGTTGGATGGTAAAAAGCGATCATATCCTTAATTTTCTATTCCATAACAAAATAACTCTCAAACATAATAAATAACAATTGATCAATTGTTTCAGGTACAAATTTACCAAACCTATATATTAATAGACTATGATATTCTTTGATCGTTAACAAAATTTAGCATCCTCCAAAATTTTATAGGTTAAAAAACAAAAAATATGTGATCCCTTTTTATCTCCACTTAAATATAACAAAAATATGTGATGAATTCTTATCTCCACTTAAATGTAACATCATTTACAATATTAAACTAAATACTCATTATTAATTTATGCACGAATGCATGTAATTTACGCCAAATGTATATGTTATGAGTTTTATTTACTTATGCAAGCAATGGGGTTAATACTGAGCGGCTATTTAAAGGAAACAAAAAATTACTTGCAAAAAACACTCCGACTTGATATAATCCATTCATCTTAATATTAATATTTTAATGTTTTAATTTTGCCAAAAACCCGAAATAATGAAAACTCGTCTCTCAAAGTTTTCTATGATACCTTAGAAAAAAAGTTGAGACAGTTTTTCAAATTATGTATCATGCCAAATTCATAATTAAACTTTTTAAATTTCAATAAATTTAGAATTATATAAAATCATAAGTTATTTTGTGATCGTTATTAAAAAAATCAAGTTTTTGTGATATTTCCCCAGGTCTGCTTATCTTTTTTCTAGTTTGGATATTTAATTGTTTATACGATTTTGAAGTAAATAAAAATTGGACTGCCATTATTGATAATACTCAAAAAAAAAATCAAATACAAAATTCAAGACGAGATAAGAACAAAAGGACCTTAGAACCAATTAGTAAATGTTTACGTTCTAAACTTATAAATAAATTTTGATATTTTCCCGAAACACTTCGCATCCCTTCAAGCACAACATTTTTCTTCTTTTGTCCTTGATCTGAAAATGATTAGACACCAAGTTTTCTCTAGTAACTACGAAGATTTGACAACCTAATTTTCTCGTAGTAATGAGATATTGTTCTAGAAGGCGGAAACATGTGTATTTTCTTTGTTGGCGCCACGACCAAAAGATTTTACACAAGCCTCAATATCTTTGTTATTCGGGCCTGTAAACTTAATTTTCCTTTCTTTCATATCACTGCTACCACATCTTCAATGGTACCATTTTAGAATTTCCCATATCCTAACAATTCAGTATATTCACAGGGGACCGAACCACGTTACGTAATTTTTAGATTTAAAAATAGTTTACTGAGCATCATGTTTATTGATTTTACTTTTTTTAATTTTAGAAACCTTTAATGATCAAACTAAATATATTAATAAAAGTTGTTTTTTAATTTAAAAATAACTTTGAATTAATCTCATTATAATTTATAATGATTGAAATAAATTCATGGTAAAAAATATATTACTATATACTGGATATCAATTATGAAAGGTGAGTGATATCGATAAAACAATACTCCTCCCTCCAACGATAGGAGGATATTAATTAATTTGGAAGAGATATGTGGAGGCCCCCCAATATTAATTTAATTTAAATATCACTTTCTCCAAAATCTTATAATATGTTTTAAAAGAAAATATTTGATCAGCAGTCATCTCCAACTTAAATGTAATTTTATAATTTTAAACTTGATACTCACAACTTAGTTATGCGCAAATACATGTGATTTTTACACAAATGTATTTACTGTGAGTAGTAATTAACTTCGGCATATCAACGGGGTTAATATATGAACATAATAACTACAAAATTCCAACATTTTTCATAAACAAATCTCATGTTAATACAGAATAGCTCTGTTATAATAAAGAAACTAGGGGCATCAAAATTAGTGGGAAGGTCAACGAAGTGTTGGTGGACCGGTTGACCTCTTATGCCTCCTCAGGAGTTCGACTAATGTGTGTGCGTGTGTAATCAGGAAAAAAAATTAGTGAAACTAGAGTACATTTAAATATTTGCACTTATAAACTGAAGGATCAGAGATTGTAGAACAACTTATAAATCCTGTACTCGAGTATAGAACTGGAACATAGTTCAACCCAGTTAGAGAAAATTATGTACCAACAAGTCACAACTCACTCAAGTATATAAGTACTCTGGACACTGCAGGGTCAGGCCTAACCCATCAAAAATCATCTACTCATTTTAAAGTGATGTGTAAATTTTATTAGGTCAAATTAATTACTTTATACTATAAAAAAATAGTAGATATCCAGGTGCATTTCCTTCTATGTTATCATAATCTCAAACAAGATTTGCTAATCTTTTAGCAAACAAATTTTATTATATGTCATATCATATGTTTAATTGGACAAATAATTGAACAGATGATTGTTACAGCATATCTTATCGCGCTTATTATCCGCAATACAAAGTAACGCTTATTTTTCTTATATACATAAACTTGAGGCGAAAGTTTTAGACCAAGGAGGTCCTATAACAACCTACAATGCCAGGGATCAGCAATATTTAAACTATACGCTATGTACATTCATATTTGTAACTGCTGCTATCTTGATATAGTAACATTGCTCAAACATAATATTTCAGCCAACTGTCTTGTTTTATTCAATAGTTTGATCTTTAAATTCAGAACTATCATGTAGTAGAAGTACATATATAAAACGTAGCGGTTTCTGAAATAACTAGACATAATACTTGTCTCTCGAAGATTTCTAGCAAACAACTTTTCACATTATATATGATGTGCACAACAATACAATACAATTTTCTAGCAAACAACTTTTCCATCATTTCTAAGCTTCTATTTTCTGGTCTCATCTCCCTATCCTCTTTGAGTTATTAATCCAACAATACAATTAAGTATATTCACATGGACCGGAACACGTTACATAAATTTTAGATTTAAAAATAATTTACTTAGCATAGACTGTTTGTTGATTTTGTTATTTTTTATTTTAGAAACTTGTAATGACCGAACTAAATGTATGGACAAAAGTTGTTTTTTTTAATATTAAAATAACTTCGAATCACATTATAATTTATAATGATCGAAATAAATATATGCTCAAAATATATTACTATATAATATAGATGAAAAAATGACGGGTCCAAGAACCAATATTCATCCCTAGTTCCCCCCAATAACGACACAAGAATATCAATTTTTATTAACTAACCGTAGTGTACCAGATATACCTGGAGCCCGACCAAAAAATGATAATTAATTTATTTTAAATATAACATTCTCCAAAATCTTATAGTATGTTTTACAAAAAAATATTTGATCAGTTGTCATCTCCAACTTGAATGTAATTTTGTTTACAAAGTTAAACTTGATACTCACAACTTATTTATTCGTAAATGCATGTGATTTTTACACAAATTTATATATTGTTAGTTGTAAATTACTTCGGCATATCTACTCGATTAATATATATGAACCTTTTTTTGTCAGGTTAATCTATGAACTTAATAACTACAAATTTTAAAAACAGACCATATGTAACTATGGGCATCAAAATTAGTGGAGCTGCAGTACATATTTATATATATATGCACTTACTATGGACAATTTGTTATTACTAGAAACTTTTTTGTTTTTGCTAAAGTATGATTAGTTGAACCTTGCTTGTTTGCATTAATATATAGGAAAATGAATATTCAAGCAAGATTAGAGACTGTGGAACAACTTATAAATCCTGTACTTGAGTACAGAACTGAAAGCCCAGTTAGAGAACGTTATGTACCAACAAGTCACAACTCACTAAAGCTGGGCACTAGAGGGTCAGGCCTAACCCATCAAAAATCATCTACTCATTTTAAAGTGATGTGTAAATTTTATTAGGTCAAATTAATTACTTTATACTATAAAAAAATAGTAGATATCCAGGTGCATTTCCTTCTATGTTATCATAATCTCAAACAAGATTTGCTAATCTTTTAGCAAACAAATTTTATTATATGTCATATCATATGTTTAATTGGACAAATAATTGAACAGATGATTGTTACAGCATATCTTATCGCGCTTATTATCCGCAATACAAAGTAACGCTTATTTTTCTTATATACATAAACTTGAGGCGAAAGTTTTAGACCAAGGAGGTCCTATAACAACCTACAATGCCAGGGATCAGCAATATTTAAACTATACGCTATGTACATTCATATTTGTAACTGCTGCTATCTTGATATAGTAACATTGCTCAAACATAATATTTCAGCCAACTGTCTTGTTTTATTCAATAGTTTGATCTTTAAATTCAGAACTATCATGTAGTAGAAGTACATATATAAAACGTAGCGGTTTCTGAAATAACTAGACATAATACTTGTCTCTCGAAGATTTCTAGCAAACAACTTTTCACATTATATATGATGTGCACAACAATACAATACAATTTTCTAGCAAACAACTTTTCCATCATTTCTAAGCTTCTATTTTCTGGTCTCATCTCCCTATCCTCTTTGAGTTATTAATCCAACAATACAATTAAGTATATTCACATGGACCGGAACACGTTACATAAATTTTAGATTTAAAAATAATTTACTTAGCATAGACTGTTTGTTGATTTTGTTATTTTTTATTTTAGAAACTTGTAATGACCGAACTAAATGTATGGACAAAAGTTGTTTTTTTAATATTAAAATAACTTCGAATCACATTATAATTTATAATGATCGAAATAAATATATGCTCAAAATATATTACTATATAATATAGATGAAAAAATGACGGGTCCAAGAACCAATATTCATCCCTAGTTCCCCCCAATAACGACACAAGAATATCAATTTTTATTAACTAACCGTAGTGTACCAGATATACCTGGAGCCCGACCAAAAAATGATAATTAATTTATTTTAAATATAACATTCTCCAAAATCTTATAGTATGTTTTACAAAAAAATATTTGATCAGTTGTCATCTCCAACTTGAATGTAATTTTGTTTACAAAGTTAAACTTGATACTCACAACTTATTTATTCGTAAATGCATGTGATTTTTACACAAATTTATATATTGTTAGTTGTAAATTACTTCGGCATATCTACTCGATTAATATATATGAACCTTTTTTTGTCAGGTTAATCTATGAACTTAATAACTACAAATTTTAAAAACAGACCATATGTAACTATGGGCATCAAAATTAGTGGAGCTGCAGTACATATTTATATATATATGCACTTACTATGGACAATTTGTTATTACTAGAAACTTTTTTGTTTTTGCTAAAGTATGATTAGTTGAACCTTGCTTGTTTGCATTAATATATAGGAAAATGAATATTCAAGCAAGATTAGAGACTGTGGAACAACTTATAAATCTGTACTTGAGTACAGAACTGAAAGCCCAGTTAGAGAAAGTTATGTACCAACAAGTCACAACTCACTAAAGCTGGGCACTACAGGGTCAGACCCAACCCATCAAAAATCATCTACTCATTTTAAAGCAATGTGTATATTTTATTTGGTCGATTAGTTATTTTATATTATAAAAAATTAGTAAATATTCAGGTGCATTTCCTTCTATGTTACAATGATCTCAAACAAGATGTTGGACAAACTTAGTATTTTAGACTAAGTTGTCAATCATTTTGAGACTCTATATGAGTGAGACACATTATGTGTTAGTGGTGTGTATTTATTGGAACGTATTCTTCTCTTCGAGGGGATTCCAACGCATATTAACACGCTCAAAATGAGTAAAAGGTGAATGAGAACTGATGTTCCAAAGTTTTACCTTTTAATATGAAAAGTGGTTTTGTACCACATCGAGAGTAGCAGCACAAACCTATTCCTTAGTTTTTCTTATAAATACCATGTACCACATCGAAAAGAAAAACAAGTCCTTTCAAGCCTCTCTTTATAAATAGAGTCTTAGGGCACCAGTTTTATTAAGTCGAGGAAATAAGAGTCATCTCTTTCATTCTCGGTCTCTTTAGTCTTAAATTTTTTCAATATTCCGGTGATAGTTCTCGGGCTCAGTTCAAGTTCGCTGAGAGTATATTCGATCTATCGATTATACTAGTATCTCGTTTTATCCTGGGAAGCAGGTCGCTAAACACGGATGGTGCGGGGCGAAACTGCTTTAAGGAGACAGTTTTCTGGACTCGAGATTAAATCCAATCTCTGTTTGTTTTCTCAAACCTTTCTCCTAATTTAATTGTTAATTCTCATATGCTTATGTGATTTAAGAATTAACAATGTTTTGTGAAGTAGTTATATATTCAATATATATATATATAACAATGTCTTTATCGTACAAGATTGCTAACAATCTTAAAGCAGTTTCACACGAGCCTATTATAGTGATCCATGTGATACTTAATAAGGCGAATATTGATATCAGTATTTATGCTGAACTTTGGAGAGAATCCGAAAAGTTGTTAACCTTAACGCATCAGTTGATCAAGGATCACTGAATGTGGGTTTATTGAAGATTTATGTTCTTCCTTGGGCCTTTTCTGGTTGTACCAGTAGGTGAGCCATAAATGTAGGTTCGTGTGAACCATGTAAATATTTTCGAGAAATTCGGTAATTGAATTTTTAATGATAAGAACTACGGGAAGTTCTTTTAACATGATATTAAAATCTTATAGGTTTTAATGAATAACGTAAAACCTACTCAGATGAGAGGTAGTGACACGATACGTGTTTACTGTCTAGTTTGATAGTGAAACATTTGTCACTCGTACTCGTAGTCGAGTCAATATTGAAGCTAAATAGAGAGATGTGTGCTCTATAAACTCAAGGGTAAATCCAACTTAATACAGATAATTAAGATGGTTGTGAATAAGTTTGATGATGAATAATCACCGGGCAAATTCTGTTTGCAACGTGAATATTTATGAGGTCGTTGCACCTTACTCGCATTATATAAATGGAGTAGATGCAGACTTGAGTTGCGCTCTGAAAAAGATGCAAAACGATTGTGATCAGCTCAGACTATCACTGAATTTGAGGATATTAGTTACGAAGGGCTAATCGTTCCTTAAACATGATACCACAGAAGGAAATAATTAAATTTCCTATTAGTTTTGGAATATTTTCTGACATTCTGTAAAATATTAAAATTGTGGGGTATCTAAAATAGAAAATTATTGAATTTTCTATGAATAGTGGAATGTAATGAAACATTCTTGAAAATAATTGAAATGTGGGGGTATCTCGAAACTTGATATCAATACCTCTGTTGGTAGCATGAGATCCAAAATCAATTGAGATATTTTGGATGGATACATAGACAATGGTTGAGTCTAATAATATCCGATATATGAATCTAATTTTTGAGATTCGTAAGAATACTATTACAGAGTTTAGGAATGCTTATGCGATAAGCTAGTAGATCCTAGTAGATCTGTAATTAAAAGTCATCTAAATGAACTTACGAGTTATTGGATGAATGTGAGGATGAACCTGCAGAGAGCAAAAGACTTGGATAATTGCTAGTCCCGAATGTCTTGATAATTTGCTTGAAGGTGAACTCGTAAATTTAATAGAAGCAATGCGCTTCACGTATAATTTCTTGATAAGTGAATATATCAAGAGAAAATTTGACTATTACTGAGAGTCAATAAATCAAGATTTTCTAGCACGTGTACTAGAAAATGGATTGTGCATGTTCTCTCTATGTCCTTTGTGGGGGAAAGGATGTTAAGAAATAGAGAGAGTGGTTCTGTTTGACAGAATCTTGTTTAAAAAAAATATATAGATCTTCTTACGAGATAGAAGCATTAGGACCCAAATGAATTTTTAAATTGGGAAAATATATCTGGGTCTGAAGGAAGTATAAGGTCAGACTGATACAAAAATATTACAGTCGAAAGTGATGACCTTATATAATTTATGAAATATTCTCGAGTTTTGAGAATAAGGTTCATTAAGATGATACTAAAATTATCGTATTGTGAAATTTAAAAGTGCATCAATGAACATTGAGATGGTCTTTCTAAATAGATATTTGGAGAAATATCTATTTACGTGAACCCGAGGGTTGCTCTAGATAAAGCAAGAGTAGAAAATCTGTATTTTCGGTGATCATGTTGAGTGAAACAACATTGACACGAAATAATGGCATATTAAATTTGATATTGCTATGATAAGCAATGGCTTCAAATAAATGACATGGTTGCCATTTTGAGGACGCTCAATATTAGTTGCTATGTGAATAATGATTGCCAGTTTAAGGACGCTTAAACTCGGTAATGATGCAAACTGAAATTGCTGGTTTTTGGGACGCTAAAATCTGGTAATATCAATAACAAGTGAAGCCTTAAGTAATAACTAGTAAAGTTATTTCACAAATATGAAATATGTCAATATGAGATGTCAAACTGATTCAAAATCAGAGAATTGACAAGTGTGCATGTGTTATTTACACATGATATGCAAGTCATAATTGATTGCATGTGAGTGATCTGATCATTACGAGAAGTAATGACAAGAGGATCATCTCTGAAAATCTTGATGAGATTGAAAAGTTTTGATTTGAAGATTACAATCTTCGTGACTTTAAAAGTTTTAGATGATACATGTCACATGTTGGTGATGTGAATTTTGAAGAGGTCAACGAAGCTAAAGTTGTCATAGCTGGAATGGATTTATATATATCCAAGCGTAGATGAACAAGGATCTCTCAAGAAGGATTGCAAGTCTGTTGTACTTTTTAAAATTGTACAAAATTAGACATAGGCTACACAATTGGTAAACTGGGTAGATGCACGAGTACAATGGAAATTGGTCACTTGGAAGTGATTGCAATGATATTTAAGGTGTATGATATGTGCTCGTGAGCTTGGACTTCAATACGAAAGATATCTAATTGTACTATGTGAATATAGTATGTAAATTAGATATTTGACTTTAAGAACTTAAAAGTCATTCGAGAATACATTTCACACTTAGCAGTCGTGTCATGGAAATCCTAAACTTAGCTCGATTCATGATGGAATACGAGTCTGGTGCATAAAATAAATGCAGTTAAAAGGCCGAGTAGCCACTTTGTAAGGATATTCCTAAATGACAAGGAAAATGTGTCTTCAATATGCATATATCATGTAATCAATATGCAAATTGGGAGATCACATTATTGTGTATGAAATGGTATGTCTCAAATCTATGATGAGGACATAATACCATTAAACAACTATTCTCAACGAGAATTATCATGATTGACTATGTAAAGTTAAATGATAATGTTTGGATCCACTAACCAGATGGTTAAACTGAGCGAATCTGTTTAAGCCAAAGGAATCTAGTTAGACCGAGAGATAGTTGTCAAATCATCAAGAGGAATGGGCCTTGCCTATTGCTTAACGGCGTCATGGTGGACACCCAACCTTGCTGACTGGAGATCCCAAGAACTTGGTTCAATGGGACAACTAAATCATGATGACCAAATCACTGTGGGGGTAACCCCTGTCCTATTTCTATGATGATGAAACAGTGAGACCCGTAAGGTACGAGGTTAAGCTTTATGCTTTTAATGATCTTTGACGAATACAGGGATTTCAAGTTTGAATACATAATATTCGGTTAAGTAAACGCGGGTTACTCTATAAGATAAAGATCACCTATGTAAGAGAGAAGTATGGCCGCTTCAAAGGAGAATTGCGAGGCACAATTCTTTAGAAACTCTTGCAGAACCAGGACGATGTTCCAGGGCCAAAATGGACATAATCATGAGAACTGAATGAGTCAGGAAAGTTATAGTGATGAGTATGTCATCGTTTACACAAACGGTCGAACAGTTCAAGGACATCGCGTCATACTGTCTACCAGTAAAGTCGATATACTTATTCGAGCGAAGGTTCAAGGAGCATTCTCTACCTATCGTATGCTATATCTGACCGCCGGAACTATCACCAAGTCAAGCTCCGCGTCTGTCTGTCTATATGGTGCGTGCTACTGGACCATCAATCTCATTTGTGGGGGATTGTTGGACAAACTTAGTATTTTAGACTAAGTTGTCAATCATTTTGAGACTCTATATGAGTGAGACACATTATGTGTTAGTGGTGTGTATTTATTGGAACGTATTCTTCTCTTCGAGGGGATTCCAACGCATATTAACACGCTCAAAATGAGTAAAAGGTGAATGAGAACTGATGTTCCAAAGTTTTACCTTTTAATATGAAAAGTGGTTTTGTACCACATCGAGAGTAGCAGCACAAACCTATTCCTTAGTTTTTCTTATAAATACCATGTACCACATCGAAAAGAAAAATAAGTCCTTTCAAGCCTCTCTTTATAAATAGAGTCTTAGGGCACCAGTTTTATTAAGTCGAGGAAATAAGAGTCATCTCTTTCATTCTCGGTCTCTTTAGTCTTAAATTTTTTCAATATTCCGGTGATAGTTCTCGGGCTCAGTTCAAGTTCGCTGAGAGTATATTCGATCTATCGATTATACTAGTATCTCGTTTTATCCTGGGAAGCAGGTCGCTAAACACGGATGGTGCGGGGCGAAACTGCTTTAAGGAGACAGTTTTCTGGACTCGAGATTAAATCCAATCTCTGTTTGTTTTCTCAAACCTTTCTCCTAATTTAATTGTTAATTCTCATATGCTTATGTGATTTAAGAATTAACAATGTTTTGTGAAGTAGTTATATATTCAATATATATATATATATAACAATGTCTTTATCGTACAAGATTGCTAACACAAGATTCGCTAATCTTTTAGCACACAAATTTTATTATATGTCATATCATATGTTAAATAAGACAAACGATTGAACAGATGATTGTTGCAGCATATCTTATCGCGCTTATTATCCGCAATATAAAATAACGCTTATTTTTCTTATAAACATAAACTTGAGCCAAAAGTTTTAGAATTATCATCTCACCACCAAGGAGGTCCTAATAACCTACAATACATATATATTTATAATATAATATCTTGATGTAGTAACATTGCTCAAACATAATATTTCAGAGAAGTGTTCAAATGAACAAGTCTAATCTTGTTTTTGTTCAATAGCTTGATCTTTAAATTCGTAACTATACTGTAGTAAAAAATAATATATAACACCTTATACCCTTATAGAGATAAGACTGGCCTATCCAAAGTTATATCTATAAATGTTGACGCTGGCAATTATAAAGATAGGCCAGTCTTATCTCTATAAGGGTATAAGGTGTTATATATTATTTTTTTATTTAAAACGTAGCGGTTTCTGAAATAACTAGAAATAACACTTGCCTCTCGAAGATTTCTAGCAAACAACTTTTCACATTCTATATGATGTGCACAACAATGTCATCGGAACTTCAAGAACTGTATACTGAGTTCCTCTTAGGCCGTGCACACTGCAGAAGGCGTTCACATAGGGGAGAAGTCCCAATGCACCAGCCTTGCCTTATTCAAACATATATATAATAAATTAGGAGACTTCCGGGGGTTGAACTCATGTCAGCTGATACAAATAGACACTTAAGCATCCCGTCAAGCACAACCTTCTATCCTCTTTTGTCCAAGAAGTGAAGATGGTTCAACAACGAGTTTCTCTCTCGCAGGTGTGAAGATTAAGACAGTTAATTTCTCATGTACTGTAATGCAGTGAGATATTGTTCTAGAAAGCTGAAACATGGCTATTTTCTTCATTGGCGCCTGAACCTGAAGATTTTAGACAGGCCTCAATATCTTTGCCATTTGAGTCTGTAAACTTGAGGTAGTTTTCGGTTTCTTTCATATCTGTGCTACCATTTCTTCGATGGTACCATTTTCGGACAGAGTTTGGCCTTTTGTCACTTATGGCAATGGCAATGTCATTCGGGAAAAGGTCTTTACGCACAAAAGCATGGAAAATTGTTGTCACGAGCAGGGCTGTCACTGTGAATGTTGCAACGACACAAAGTATGATCGACAGTGACTTGGTTATAACATTTGACACTTCAAGTGAGTACCTAAGGGTTGCAATGGCAGCACCAGTCATTGGGAAAGTGTAGGCCCACCAAGCCAGTGAAACCCTATAAATAACGATGGAAATAAAGCTCAAAACCTCAGACAGCTATATTTTGAAGGAATCATAAATACCAAATACAGAATCCATATTGTGGAAAATACCTGAATCCTCGGAAGAAATTAACTCGAACAGCCTGCAGAAACAAAAAGAGGGATGGACTATTAGCCAACAAATATTTGAACTGAACAAGTGAAACAGGACCGCAATCAACTTGATGAGTTTCCATATTTTTTTGAGCATCATTCTAGGATTAGTATCACAACTTTTTGTGCAAACAACACTAAAAGTAAATTTATTCATTACTAAACTGAATATCATTCATACTAAACCTAAATATGATAGGAAACGTTTAGAAGCAACAGTCTGTGTTACTGAGAATTGAATTAATGAAATGTAGGTATATGAATAAAGATTTGTGGCTTATTTATGCAAAAGAACTAACCAGTGAGAAATAAAGGAACAGAGCGATAAAATAAGCAATCATTGACCCAAAATCGAATGATCCTTGTATTCTTGCCCATGCCATTGAAGCAACGCTAGGTGCAGCAACAAAAAGAAAGAACACGGGATGGAGTTCCTTTGGGAGCGTTTCATTTGTTGGAAGCCTCTGGTACAGTGTAACAAACAGGACTGTGTAGTGAGCCAGTCCAACCGCAAAAAAGAAAATCGGTCCTTCTTTTAACCCCAGTGTTGCACCCAATAGTGCCCCCACAAAATTCCCAACAACAGAAAGATGGTTTGATGAATTTGCTACCTTTGAAAGTCTTCTCTGTCCTCCTGACATCCACTGTCCGTATATCTTCAGCTCAAGGATTAAGATAGGCGTCATGAGGACATACCATAAAGCCTGATGCAGGTCTTTTGTCAAAGAAGGTGGAACTCCTAGAGCTAAGAACAACAAGGCTATCCACGGAGCAAAGAAGAAGTTGACACGTATTGGATGATAGTACTCACGACGAACAGCCTAAAAGTAGAATACAATCTTCAGAATGTAGGTGAAAGCCACCACGCTAAAGAACAACGGATAAGAACCATAGAATAATGTTTACTTTCGTGCTGATATGGAGAAATCCCATTGTGGTACTTGTGGCTAAATTTTTCCACATTATGGCTTGGCTGCTGACACCAAGGCATAAACCGAATGAAGAGATAGGGTAACGAAGAAGAAATGGCCACAGTTTATCGTCTGGAAGCAGTATTTCCTCTGAAGGCTGTAAGTTTGATGACAGTACATATAATATGAACATATTAGTATTTCAACAAAAAACCAGAACTAGATGAATATAATTTTTCGGGTAAGTGACGCTTGAATGCACACAAATTAGTAAAAGGTAACAATTCCATACAAATGAAACTTTACTTTTTGATCCGTGTATAAAGGTTTTTAGTTTGACAAGTAGAAGCTAAATCTTGACATGCAAATTGTCACAAATACATTGAGAACATGAAGAACTTGTAAAAAGAAAGGTCATCAGAACATACCCTAAGAGTATCCAACTCCGGTCCTTCCAAGGCATCAAAATATCGGTGCACAGGTACATTCTCCATTTCAGTAGTTTTTTTAAGTGGTGTTCCTGTCTCATTTACCTTTCCACGCAAATTTGATAATTGTCTATCTAACTTTCCAGAAAAAGTTTTAAAAGAATTGTATCTTTTATCTGTAAGAGTCTTTCTCATGGGGTTTCTGAGGGGGAGGTCAAGAGCTTTTCCACTTATAACTGCATCATTTATATTTCTCCAACTTACATTCTGCTCAATATATAGTATCTGTCTCATTCAGTTACATCCTGTCTCATTTGCTAAGACAAAAGAGACTGTCTCATTTGTGAACAGTTGCACTTTAACTAATTCTGTTGAGCCTACGAATTTCATGTTGCCCAGAATTTTTATACAACAGTTTTTCAAAAACCAAAAAACAGGTGTTGGCTGATATATATTACTACAAGCAAAACAAAACTGTTGTCTAGTAAAACAAGTCAGACAAATCTTTTCATAAACCTCATGTTGTGTGAATGACAAACTTAGAGCATTACCACAACGCTATAAAATCCATTGTCTAGTTCTTAGAGGCTGACAACACTTTCTAACATCATGTTGTGCAAGTGAATAAGTTTGCACAACGGTTTTTAAATGATATGTCTGAAAGATATTGAGACAACGTCTCAATTAACAGTTGTAAAATTGAAACAAGGGTTTTTTCTGTTGGTAATTTAAGATGGTGTCAAACAACGTACAAGTATAAGTGTTGTCTGAATTAAAAACGACATACAAGTGTTTTTCTATGTTGTAGATTATACTTTCAGACAATGGGCTAATCAATAAAACTGTTCTCTTACTCTGGTGATTTTTTTTAAAAACATTACCAGAAACAAATTAAACGTGCCAAACCAAAGGCAACAAGGAAAACCACCCAAACCAGATGCAACAAGCAAATCAACCAACAATCAAGAACTGAAAATAAATAACAGAACCAAGCCAAAGTTATTATGCATGTTCATACAAAGTATAGTAATTGAAAGTACAAATAAAAATACTTCAAGAAAGTTGAATTAGTTCATCAACATCCCGCATGTAACTATCCATGTCATCACCACTATCATCTATCTCGGGAAAATTGGGCATGAAACAGTCATTCTCGAGTTCCACTTCGACGGATTCCTCATCTGCATCATCATTATCTTCATGGTACTTTTTCTCGGGCAATTTCAGCACCACCGACCATAATTTTTCAGAGGGATCGTCGATATAACAAACTTGTTTAACATGTTTTGCTAAAACAAACGGATCATTCAAAAAACCCAACCTATTCAAATTAACCGATGTATATCCCAAGTCATCGACCTTAATCCCTTTGTTTATATCTACCCAATTGCAAAGAAAAACAGGGACCCTAAAGTGATTATAGTCCAACTCCATATACTTTTTATAACTCCGTAATATATATGTGATATGTGCGCAATATTTTGATCCTTACCCTGCACAACCATTGTGTCTACTTCTACACACACACCACTGCATTGAACTTGACGCATATCATCACGATCCTTGGTACTAAAGGTAACACCATCCATTCTGTAGCCACTGAATGTAGGAACATCCTTGTTGGGCTCATCTGCAATCCACCTTATCTCGGCCGATATCTCTTTTTCATCGGCCAGAATCTGAAAAAAAGGAATTCAAACATGTAAAATAATTCAGGTGAGGTAGTAAGTTGTAAAACAGTGGGAAAAAAATACATCAAACGACGCACGTAATACCTTTTCCTTAAACCATTTTGGGAATGTCTCATTTTGCTTGTTTTTAAGCCACATTTCATCATTTTCATATTCCGGATATTTTGTCATTAAAAAGGCCATGTGTTCACTGCATTTAAAGATAAGACAATATAAGTTGGTTGAACTAATGACAGAAAATATATATGCAATTTTTCAAGTAAAGAGAGAGAAAGTGTAAGAAGTTACTCAATATATGGCCTAACAGCAGTGGTATTTTGTAGAACACATAAATGTGCTACGTGCAAATCAGTACAGCTCGGGGTTATAATCGTTGCACCGGATAATGGCTTGCAAATAGAATCCTTGATATGCCTACCTTTTTTTGGTACCCCAATTGTCACTTCTTCATTATTCACCAAACATTCAACAGCCTCTTCTGCAATATAGGCCTCAGCGATGCAACCTTCTGCACGAGCTCGATTCCTTATATATCCCTTGAATGTCTTCATGTATCTCTCAAAAGGATACATCCACCTAAGGAAAATTGGTCCACAAAGCTTGACTTCTCTTACAAGATGAACCGAGATATGAAACATTAAATCAAACAACGAGGGAGGAAAGTATTTTTCAAGATGACAAAGAGTTTCTACCAGTTGCGATTGCATTTTCTCCAGCTTACCAACCTCAATAACTTTACTACAGATCGCTTTGAAAAATAGACAAAACTTGATAATAATTTTCCTAACCTGTTTTTGTAGTGACGAGCGAATCGCAATTGGGAGCAAGTGATGCAAAATCGTATGGCAGTCGTGAGATTTCATTCCGGTAAGACGAAGATTTTCCATTGAAACCAGGTTCTGAATATTAGAACAAAAACCATCAGGCAACTTCATGCCAAGGAAGGATGAGAAAACAACCTTTTTTTTCAGAATGGGTTAGATTCCAAGATGCCATTGGTAACTTCTCCTTTATCCCCGAAGTTTTTGGCCTTAGTTCTGTTCTAATCCCCATTTCAGCCATGTCAATGCGCACAGATTCCTTGTCTTTCATCTTTTTTGGTATATTAAGCATCGTACCGAGTAAAGATTCACATATATTTTTCTCGATGTGCATCACATCGAGAACATGTCGAACCGGCAAAAATTTCCAATACTCAAGTTCAAAAAATATAGAAACCTTCTTACATAAAGGTCGAGCATCACCTTTCTTCAAACGTGATTGGCGTTGTGTTTTACCATAGACATGTCCCTTTAAATGTTGCACTCTTTCAAGTACCTCCTCTCCGGTTAATGGAACTGGAGCTATTTCTTTTTCTACGGTGTTATCAAAATCTTGTTTCTTCCGACGATAAGGATGATGAGGGGGCAACCACCTTCGATGCCTCATGACCACGCACTTACGATAATTGACAAGCCTTGTAGCTTTTGTTTGATCAACACAGATAGGACAACCATTATACCCTTTGATTATATTTCCCGACAAGTTACCATAGGCTGGATAATCACTAATAGTCCATAACAAGATGCCTCTTAGCAAAAACTGCTCATTCTTGTAAGCATTGTACACTTGTTTCCCATGCCACAACTTTTTTAAATCATCTATAAGTGGTTGAAGAAACACATCAATATCATTTCCGGGTTGAGTTGGTCCAGATATCAACAAGCATAGCATTATATACTTCCGTTTCATACAAAGCCATGGTGGAAGATTATAAATTGACATCAAAACAGGCCAACATGAGTAATCAAGATTACAGCTATGAAAAGGATTGAATCCATCAGAAGATAGAGCTAACCGTAAGTTTCTAGGATCTGAAGAAAAGTCTGGCCACCTTGCATCGACTTCCTTCCATGTTTGTGCATCAGCAGGGTGTCTAATTTACCATCATTTAACCTTTCTCTGTCATGCCAAGTCAAGTCCTTAGATGTTTGAGGTGAGTTGAACAAATTCCTCAGATGTGGTATTAATGGAAAATACCATAAAACCTTGGCAGGAATCCCTTCCAATTCATCTCCTTTTTTGTTTAACTTCCATCGAGAGGCCTGACAAATGCGGCACTTCGTCTCATCTTCATCTCTCTCTCCACGGTATAGTAAACAATCATTCAGACATACGTGTATTTTTTCATACTCCATTCCCAAGGCACACAAGCTTTTTTTAGCTTCACTGAATGAAGAAGGAAATGTGTTGCCTTGTGGAAGCATAGACCCGACCAAAAGTAGCATTTCAGAGAAGCAAGTATCAGATATTTCGTATTTTGCTTTCAAGTTATAAAACTTTACCAAAGCCTTCATCTTAGTGTATCCTTCACATCCTGGATAAAGAGGTTCATATTCAGATTGAATATGGTTAAACATTTCCGAGGAGTCCAGGGATACATCATCATTTCTACCGACTGGGATTTGATCTACCGATTCTGAACTACCCGTCCCTTTAGTGGTAGGCTCACCTCCTTCTGTATTGCACTCTCCGTGCCAAATCCAACACTTGTATGCTTGATCGATACCATTGAGAAAAAGATGGTCCCTTACTTTTCGAGCATGCCAATATTTACTATGTGCGCATTTTATACATGGACAACATATTTTATTTTCACTAAATCCGTTCTCAAATGCACACAACAACAAATCCTCGACTCCTTTTTTGAATTGTTTTGTTCTTCTATCTGCCTTTAACCAAGACCTGTCCATCTGTTTTAATTCAAAATATGACACATAATTAAAAGTTACAACTAATGAGCTTAACACATAATTGTACTACTAATTATACTACTAATTACTACTAATTACTAACTGCAAATACAAATTAAATAAAAATTAACACTAAAACATTGCCCAAATATAATTAAGAACCCTAAAAATTTAATGAAATTAAACATAATGGAGATGAAGTAATTACCTTAACACAGACCCAATCAAAAAGATGAAGTTATGGTTTCAATCGAGTTTTTTTGAAGTTATTTTGATGAAGAGGATGAAGAGCTTGAGTGAAGTAATTGAGTAAAGAAATTGTGTGAAGAAAATGAAGAAATCGAGTCAAGAAATCGAGTGAAGAAGATGAAGAAATCGATTCAAGAAATCGAGTGAAGAAGATGAAGAAATAGAGTCAAAGGCTAGAAAATTAATGGCTTAGGACAAAGATCTGAGAGGTTTGAATGGCTTAAGACAAAGATATGGGGCTATTAATGAGTACCACACATTTTGTGCTTTTTTTAACAAACAACTCCGACAACGGTAAAGCAGCCAAACCCCTTGTATCACAGTAATAACGACAATACAAATATTTAAAAAACCGTTGTATAACAGATACATTGTTCAATCGTCTGAAAACAAGTTATATAACGACTTTTTAAAACAAACCGTTGTAAGGTCTATTATAATTAAAATAGAAACTTTAGTATGAGACTAAACACAAGTTACAAGTACCGGTCAAAACACCGGTTAACTGTTAAAATAACAAACCAAACACATTTATTTTTTTATCAAATTTTTCTCATATCACTAAAACATATAGCTCTTAACATCCGTACGGTTGGATCATTCATAAACTTTAAAAAAAAATAGAAACTTTAGTACGAGACTAAACACAAGTTACAAGTACCAGTCAAAACACCGGTTAACTGTTAAAATAGCAAACCAAACACATTTATTTTTTTATCAAAATTTTCTCATATCACTAAAATATATAGTTATTAACATCCGTACGGTTGGATCATTCATAAACTTTTTAAAAAAATAGAAACTTTAGTACGAGACTAAACAAAAGTTACAAGTACGGGTCAAAACACAAGTTGACTGTTAAAATAACAAACCAAACACATTTATTTTTTTCTCAATTTTTTTTCATATAAGTAAAATATATAGATCTTAACATCCGTATGGTTAGATCATTCATAAACTTTTTTTAAAAAATAGAAACTTTAGTACGAGACTAAACACAAGTTACAAGTACCGGTCAAAACACCCGTTAACTTTTAAAATAACAAACCAAACACATTTATTTTTTTATCAAATTTTTCTCATATCACTAAAACATATAGCTCTTAACATCCGTACAGTTGGATCATTCATAAACTTTTTAAAAAAATAGAAACTTTAGTACGAGACTAAACACAAGTTACAAGTACCGGTCAAAACACCGGTTAACTGTTAAAATAACAAAACAAACACATTTATTTTTTTTTCAAAATTTTCTCATATCACTAAAACATATAGTTCTTAACATCCGTACGGTTGGATCATTCATAAACTTTTTAAAAAAAATAGAAACTTTAGTACGAGACTAAACACAAGTTACAAGTACCGGTCAAAACACCGGTTGACTTTTAAAATAATAAGCCAAACACATTTATTTTTTTATCAAATTTTTCTCATATCCCTAAAACATATAGTTCTTAACATCCGTACGGTTGGATCATTCATAAACTTTTTTTAAAAAATAGAAACTTTAGTACGAGACTAAACACAAGTTACAAGTACCGGTCAAAACACCGGTTAACTGTTAAAATAACAAAACAAACACATTTATTTTTTTATCAAATTTTTCTCATATCACTAAAACATATAGCTCTTAACATCCGTACGGTTGGATCATTCATAAACTTTAAAAAAAAATAGAAACTTTAGTACGAGACTAAACACAAGTTACAAGTACCAGTCAAAACACCGGTTAACTGTTAAAATAGCAAACCAAACACATTTATTTTTTTATCAAAATTTTCTCATATCACTAAAATATATAGTTATTAACATCCGTACGGTTGGATCATTCATAAACTTTTTAAAAAAATAGAAACTTTAGTACGAGACTAAACAAAAGTTACAAGTACGGGTCAAAACACAAGTTGACTGTTAAAATAACAAACCAAACACATTTATTTTTTTCTCAATTTTTTTTCATATAAGTAAAATATATAGATCTTAACATCCGTATGGTTAGATCATTCATAAACTTTTTTTAAAAAATAGAAACTTTAGTACGAGACTAAACACAAGTTACAAGTACCGGTCAAAACACCCGTTAACTTTTAAAATAACAAACCAAACACATTTATTTTTTTATCAAATTTTTCTCATATCACTAAAACATATAGCTCTTAACATCCGTACAGTTGGATCATTCATAAACTTTTTAAAAAAATAGAAACTTTAGTACGAGACTAAACACAAGTTACAAGTACCGGTCAAAACACCGGTTAACTGTTAAAATAACAAAACAAACACATTTATTTTTTTTTCAAAATTTTCTCATATCACTAAAACATATAGTTCTTAACATCCGTACGGTTGGATCATTCATAAACTTTTTAAAAAAAATAGAAACTTTAGTACGAGACTAAACACAAGTTACAAGTACCGGTCAAAACACCGGTTGACTTTTAAAATAACAAGCCAAACACATTTATTTTTTTATCAAATTTTTCTCATATCCCTAAAACATATAGTTCTTAACATCCGTACGGTTGGATCATTCATAAACTTTTTTTAAAAAATAGAAACTTTAGTACGAGACTAAACACAAGTTACAAGTACCGGTCAAAACACCGGTTAACTGTTAAAATAACAAAACAAACACATTTATTTTTTTATCAAATTTTTCTCATATCACTAAAACATATAGTTCTTAACATCCGTACGTTTGGATCATTCATAAACTTTTTTAAAAAAATGAAAACTTTAGTAAGAGACTAAACACAAGTTACAAGTACCGGTCAAAACACCGGTTGACTTTTAAAATAAAAAACCAAACACATTTATTTTTTTATCAAATTTTTCTCATATCACTAAAACATATAGCTCTTAACATCCGTACGGTTGGATCATTCATAAAATTTTATAAAAAATAGAAACTTTAGTACGAGACTAAACAAAAGTTACAAGTACGGGTCAAAACACAGGTTGACTGTTAAAATAACAAACCAAACACATTTATTTTTTTCTCAATTTTTTTTCATATAAGTAAAATTTATAGATCTTAACATCCGTATGGTTGGATCATTCATAAACTTTTTTTAAAAAATAGAAACTTTAGTACGAGACTAAACACAAGTTACAAGTACCGGTCAAAACACCCGTTGACTTTTAAATTAAAAACCAAACACATTTATTTTTTTATCAAATTTTTCTCATATCACTAAAACATATAGCTCTTAACATCCGTACGGTTGGATCATTCATAAACTTTTTTAAAAAATAGAAACTTTAGTACGAGACTAAACACAAGTTACAAGTACCGGTCAAAACACCGGTTAACTGTTAAAATAACAAAACAAACACATTTATTTTTTTTCAAAATTTTCTCATATCACTAAAACATATAGTTCTTAACATCCGTACGGTTGGATCATTCATAAACCTTTTAAAAAAAATAGAAACTTTAGTACGAGACTAAACACAAGTTACAAGTACCGGTCAAAACACCGGTTGACTTTTAAAATAACAAACCAAACACATTTATTTTTTTATCAAATTTTTCTCATATCCCTAAAACATATAGTTCTTAACATCCGTACGGTTGGATCATTCATAAACTTTTTTTAAAAAATAGAAACTTTAGTACGAGACTAAACACAAGTTACAAGTACCGGTCAAAACACCGGTTAACTGTGCAAAAAACAAAACAAACACATTTATTTTTTTATCAAATTTTTCTCATGTCACTAAAACATATAGTTCTTAACATCCATACGGTTGGATCATTCATAAACTTTTTTAAAAAAATGAAAACTTTAGTACGAACTAAACACAAGTTAGAAGTACCGGTCAAAACACCGGTTGACTTTTAAAATAACAAACCAAACACATTTATTTTTTTATCAAAATTTTCTCATATCACTAAAACATATAGCTTTTAACATCCGTACAGTTGGATCATTCATAAACTTTTTAAAAAAATAGAAACTTTAGTACGAGACTAAACACAAGTTACAAGTACCGGTCAAAACACCGGTTAACTGTTAAAATAACAAAACAAACACATTTATTTTTTTATCAAATTTTTCTCATGTCACTAAAACATATAGTTCTTAACATCCATACGGTTGGATCATTCATAAACTTTTTTAAAAAAATGAAAACTTTAGTACGAACTAAACACAAGTTAGAAGTACCGGTCAAAACACCGGTTGACTTTTAAAATAACAAACCAAACACATTTATTTTTTTATCAAATTTTTCTCATATCACTAAAATATATAGCTTTTAACATCCGTACAGTTGGATCATTCATAAACTTTTTTAAAAAATAGAAACTTTAGTACGAGACTAAACACAAGTTACAAGTACCGGTCAAAACACCGGTTAACTGTTAAAATAACAAAACAAACACATTTATTTTTTTTCAAAATTTTCTCATATCACTAAAACATATAGTTCTTAACATCCGTACGGTTGGATCATTCATAAACCTTTTAAAAAAAATAGAAACTTTAGTACGAGACTAAACACAAGTTACAAGTACCGGTCAAAACACCGGTTGACTTTTAAAATAACAAACCAAACACATTTATTTTTTTATCAAATTTTTCTCATATCCCTAAAACATATAGTTCTTAACATCCGTACGGTTGGATCATTCATAAACTTTTTTTAAAAAATAGAAACTTTAGTACGAGACTAAACACAAGTTACAAGTACCGGTCAAAACACCGGTTAACTGTTAAAATAACAAAACAAACACATTTATTTTTTTATCAAATTTTTCTCATGTCACTAAAACATATAGTTCTTAACATCCATACGGTTGGATCATTCATAAACTTTTTTAAAAAAATGAAAACTTTAGTACGAACTAAACACAAGTTAGAAGTACCGGTCAAAACACCGGTTGACTTTTAAAATAACAAACCAAACACATTTATTTTTTTATCAAATTTTTCTCATATCACTAAAACATATAGCTTTTAACATCCGTACAGTTGGATCATTCATAAACTTTTTAAAAAAATAGAAACTTTAGTACGAGACTAAACACAAGTTACAAGTACCGGTCAAAACACCGGTTAACTGTTAAAATAACAAAACAAACACATTTATTTTTTTTTCAAAATTTTCTCATATCACTAAAACATATAGTTCTTAACATCCGTACGGTTGGATCATTCATAAACTTTTTAAAAAAAATAGAAACTTTAGTACGAGACTAAACACAAGTTACAAGTACCGGTCAAAACACCGGTTGACTTTTAAAATAACAAGCCAAACACATTTATTTTTTTATCAAATTTTTCTCATATCCCTAAAACATATAGTTCTTAACATCCGTACGGTTGGATCATTCATAAACTTTTTTTAAAAAATAGAAACTTTAGTACGAGACTAAACACAAGTTACAAGTACCGGTCAAAACACCGGTTAACTGTTAAAATAACAAAACAAACACATTTATTTTTTTATCAAATTTTTCTCATATCACTAAAACATATAGTTCTTAACATCCGTACGTTTGGATCATTCATAAACTTTTTTAAAAAAATGAAAACTTTAGTAAGAGACTAAACACAAGTTACAAGTACCGGTCAAAACACCGGTTGACTTTTAAAATAAAAAACCAAACACATTTATTTTTTTATCAAATTTTTCTCATATCACTAAAACATATAGCTCTTAACATCCGTACGGTTGGATCATTCATAAAATTTTATAAAAAATAGAAACTTTAGTACGAGACTAAACAAAAGTTACAAGTACGGGTCAAAACACAGGTTGACTGTTAAAATAACAAACCAAACACATTTATTTTTTTCTCAATTTTTTTTCATATAAGTAAAATATATAGATCTTAACATCCGTATGGTTGGATCATTCATAAACTTTTTTTAAAAAATAGAAACTTTAGTACGAGACTAAACACAAGTTACAAGTACCGGTCAAAACACCCGTTGACTTTTAAAATAACAAACCAAACACATTTATTTTTTTATCAAATTTTTCTCATATCACTAAAACATATAGCTCTTAACATCCGTACGGTTGGATCATTCATAAACTTTTTTAAAAAATAGAAACTTTAGTACGAGACTAAACACAAGTTACAAGTACCGGTCAAAACACCGGTTAACTGTTAAAATAACAAAACAAACACATTTATTTTTTTTCAAAATTTTCTCATATCACTAAAACATATAGTTCTTAACATCCGTACGGTTGGATCATTCATAAACCTTTTAAAAAAAATAGAAACTTTAGTACGAGACTAAACACAAGTTACAAGTACCGGTCAAAACACCGGTTGACTTTTAAAATAACAAACCAAACACATTTATTTTTTTATCAAATTTTTCTCATATCCCTAAAACATATAGTTCTTAACATCCGTACGGTTGGATCATTCATAAACTTTTTTTAAAAAATAGAAACTTTAGTACGAGACTAAACACAAGTTACAAGTACCGGTCAAAACACCGGTTAACTGTTAAAATAACAAAACAAACACATTTATTTTTTTATCAAATTTTTCTCATGTCACTAAAACATATAGTTCTTAACATCCATACGGTTGGATCATTCATAAACTTTTTTAAAAAAATGAAAACTTTAGTACGAGACTAAACACAAGTTAGAAGTACCGGTCAAAACACCGGTTGACTTTTAAAATAACAAACCAAACACATTTATTTTTTTATCAAATTTTTCTCATATCACTAAAACATATAGCTTTTAACATCCGTACAAGTTGGATCATTCATAAACTTTTTTAAAAAATAGAAACTTTAGTACGAGACTAAACACAAGTTACAAGTACCGGTCAAAACACCGGTTAACTGTTAAAATAACAAAACAAACACATTTATTTTTTTTTCAAAATTTTCTCATATCACTAAAACATATAGTTCTTAACATCCGTACAGTTGGATCATTCATAAACTTTTTTAAAAAAATAGAAACTTTAGTACGAGACTAAACACAAGTTACAAGTACCGGTGAAAACACCGGTTGACTTTTAAAATAACAAACCAAACACATTTATTTTTTTATCAAAATTTTCTCATATCACTAAAACATATAGTTCTTAACATCCGTACGGTTGGATCATTCATAAACTTTTTTAAAAAATAGAAACTTTAGTACGAGACTAAACACAAGTTACAAGTACCGGTCAAAATACTATTATTCACATAATAATTCATAATAATATTTACTGTAAAATCGTTATCCTAGTACTTATAATACTATTTTATTAGAATACTTTTTTGCTCGGTAATTATGTTTCTTACAATACTATTTTTTGTAAATCCGTTGTCTGAATGTGTTTAAGACAAGAGTTTAAAATTTTTGAATTTCAGCCCACAATTTTTTATACCATTTTCTAATTTACTTTTTACTTTATTTGTTTTGCTGGCAACATTATATACCGTTGGATTAAAGTAGTTTAGCTGGAGTGCATCTGAGCCATTAAATTATTTCACTTCCCCCTTCTTTTTTCACTCCCCACTCCACTTCCCTCTCATTCTCCATTTTCTCTTTTCTTTCCTCTCAGAGCTCTCAGAAGTCACAATACAGGTTCAATCTCCCTCTCTCCTCCTCTCTCTCTCTCTATCTCTCTCTCTCTCTCTCCTCCTCTTTCTCCCTCTCTTTAAATTGAACATCGATATGGGTATTGATTTGCATGCTCTTATTTTGGTGATTTAGGTATGAAGGTAGTGTAGTATAACTGATGTTTTTTGATTTATACTTGGGGCTTATTTATGATCTGGGTTTATATTTTATTTTAAATTGAACATCGATTGGGGTATTGATATGCATGCACTTATTTTTGTGATTTTGGTATGATGGTAGTGTAGTATAACTGATGTTTTTTTATTTATACTTGGGGCTTATTTATGATTTGGGTTTATTTTTTATGCCTTGAATGTGATGTTTTTTGGGATTATGAAATGTGATTAGGGTTTATTTAATAAGTTAATGTGTTTATATTTTGGGTTGTGAAAGTTGTAGATTTAGGTTTATTTCTCTGAAGTGATGTTTTTTTTTTGGGTTGTGAAAGTGGTAGATTAGGCTTATTTTTTTTTTTGCCTTGAATGTCATGTCTTTTGGGCTGTGAAAGTTTAGGAAAGTGATGTGTTAGATTGTGTTGCCGTATGACTGTCTTACATGAGGGGAATCACGAGTTTGCCTATACTTGATTGCTTCTCAACTATCAATATGTATTATGTGCATAATGCAGAAGAAATGAAAACATTTTAGGTGCATTAATAGAGATGCCACATGAGTGTCCTTAGAACCTCCATTAATATAATTGTAATCAACTGATATTCATGTAGTTTTTTGGCTTTGTGTTAAGCAATTAGATTAAACTTAATGTTTTAAGTGTAGATTAATTATGGCGCCTTCAAGAAAAACAAAATCCGATCCTCGTAGAACTAGTGAAAACCTTATCAAGGCACTAAAAAAGAACAAGGCAGATGTAAAGAAAAAGACAGAGAATCCAAAAATGAGCAAGGCGGTTAAGTCCACACCTATGAAGAACAAGACAGAGGAACGAAAAATGAGCAAGCCGATTCACCCTGAACCTATGAAGAACAAAACAGAGGAACTAAAAATAAAGGCAGGGGCGCTAGAAAAGAACAAGGCGGTGTCTGAACCTGTGAAGGAAAAGCCAGTGGAGTCTTGCCTTCGGAATTCATCCCCTGAATCAGTAAAGAAGAATGGAATTTCTAAGAATCTAAAAAGCAAATTATCTAAAAAAAGGAAACGAGTGGAAGAAACAACAACCAAACAAGAGGGACTTAAGCTTCTAAAACGCGGAGCAGTTACGATGCACAGGATTGTTAGGTGTAAGATGCTGGGAATTAAGCTTGAGGTGCTATTTAATAAAAAGGGTGAGCCATATGGGGATGCTGCTAAAAAAATGCAGTCTTATGTTGGGGTTCTTGCCAGAACAAAAGCCCCGATATGGTATGACAGTTGGTTACGTGTTCCGATAGAAAGAAAAAACAAGATTTGGGATTGTGTGCAGGTAAAAGAAGTTGCATCTACAAAACCAACTAAGAATTTTACTTGTGTTAAATTATGACTACCAATTGTAGTTAACACACATGTGATAATAAAATTTTTTATTTATGTACGTAGATGGCATACATTGTACCACCATCAGCACGAAAGCTTGTTCTGCAATCGGCATGCCAGAAATGGAGGGAGTTTAAAAGCCGTTTAACAACTGAATATATCATTCCTAATAAAGATCAACCTGAGTTGTTAAAGTTTCCTCCGGCTGACTACTCCTTTATTGAGAAGGCACACTGGGATATTTTTCTTTCAGGCCGTCTAACTGATGAATTTTTAGTGAGTTTTTTCTTTAATCTTTTTTATTTTATAAAATTCCCATGTAGCATAAGTAAATAGCGAAAGAAACTATGCTGCTAACATTTATGTGTTTTTTTTCTCCAAGGACATCCACGAAAAACAGAAACTAAGGAGGAGTCTTAATTTATATCCACATTGTATTTCTCGAAAGGGCTATTCTAACCTAGAGCATGAAATGGTTAGTTATCATGAAACATATTTCTTTCACGCGTACATCATATAATTTTTTTCAATTCTTTTATTTCAATTTTATTGTATAATATTTTAAACATGTTCATACAGATGGAGACTCAAGCTGACCCTGAAATGGAGATAGATAGATCAGATAGCTGGATTCATGCAAGGAAAGATAAAGATGGAAACTTCAAGTCAGAAGCAGTTAAAGAAATTGCTCAGGCGATTGTAAGTTTTTATTTCTGTTGTTAATATATTCTTTTATCACCAAATATCTGTTTTGTTGGTTAATTACTTCTATTATTTATCAAATTTTTAGGGAAAAATGAAACAAAGAGTTAGTGAAGGGGAGGTGACTGTGGAATGCAGTGATGATATCTTGACCAAGGTGCTTGGTAGCCCTGAACACAGGGGACGGGAGCGTGGACAAGGGCGCTTTGTGAAGCAGTCTACATACTTTCATCTTCCAAGGCAGAAGAAGACATGTAGGACAATAGAGGAGAGGATTCAAGAGGGTATTCAGAAATTTATGAAAGAAGAGACAGAAAGGATAGTTGAAAAGCGAGATGCCTTTTGGGCTGCAGAGTTTCAAAAGCTGAAAGCTGGTATAGGAGGGAAGCTTATTGAAACTGGGTTAAGTCCAAATATTGGATCTCAACAAGGAAGTTGTTCCAAGGGAGCACATGACATTCTGAAGGACTTTGATTTGCAAGGTGTAAAGAAAAAACTGGATCTCATTCAAAATGTGGGTATCGGTAAGGAAACACATATTGAAGAACATATTCAGGAGAAACCTTTGGTGGATGGCGAAGAACATATTCAGGAACATGGCGAGGCTCTCAAGGTTGTTGATGTTAAGGATAATCAAATGTTGGTTGAGGATGTGTGTCTGGAACCTAATAATGAGGAGGTGTTGGAGGTTAAAGGATGCACAGAGTGGGAATAAGCAATTGGCTCCCCGACAAATATCGTTGCTTATGCAACAATTGATACTAAGTGTCAGGTTCTTCATGGGAAACAACTGGAAAAAGAAAATGTACGGGTCTCAATCACTCGTGTACTCCAAGGATCTGAAAAGATTCCATTCCCAGTCCAAGATGAGATCGTGACGGTGGAACAAGCTGTGGGAACATATATTGCATGGACGAGAAACCTCATAATGGAAGTGAAGACAAGCGCCGCTACAGTGAAAGGAAGTCCAAAGGTTAAATTTTCTCTATATATATATGCAAGTATATTTTTAAACTTAGTAATCTAATTTTTACAATATCGGGTCTCTATATAGGTAAGTTTTTGCGATATTGTTTCTCATGTTTAGGTTGAATAATTGTTTGGTTCAGTTTTATATATAATAATTTTTCCCCTTATTTCAGTGTTGATTTTGTGGTGGTTGTCACATATTTATTTTTGTTAAAATGTTGGAAATAGGTTTGTTAATTAAATTAATAATGATGCAATTTTTAATTTATTACGTATTAATGAATTAAATCTGTTTATATTATATTTCTTTTGAAACTTATGTTGTTTTTTAAAAGTAAAGAATAAAAACATAATTTAGATTTTCAATTACTTAACATGTCAACTTTCTTTAACTTTGCATTCTCAATTTTATTTTCATATTTTCAATTCAGGGAGGCAAGAAAACTACTGGGAAAAAATGGAAGAAGGTAAAAGATTGTGTCCCGGAACCAGAGTATGTATTGGACATGGGTGCGAATTATCCCCCTGTTTTGAAACGTCTGTGGCTTTGGGCAAAAAATGCCCTAGCTAATGGACAAGTAAACTCTTTTTATCTATGCCAAGAAGTTTTTGGAGTAACCGCTAAGAAGGCGCTGTTTTTATCGGATGTGCACGCTTTGTGCTCTAGGGGTGAGATATCAGGGTCCACCATTTGCATTTTTATCAAGTAAGCGTTTTTCTAAAGTTTTGTTGCCTTTATGAATACTTATTGAGTTTTTTTTTTGAATTTTTCATAATCTGTATCTCCAATTTTTAACAGTTTATTGCAAGAGAATTTGAAAAAGCGCAAGATGGTTGACATGATAATGTTTGTTGATCCTGGGATGATAGGCGCACTTGGTTGTGGTAGTCCAGGAGAGAGGTCAAAATCCTTATCTATCAGATTCAGGAACGCTAAACAAGGACAAATTTTCCTGCTACCATATAATGTTGTGTTAGTACCTGTTATAATAAATAATATATTCCTTACTTAAAGATTATTTTTTGTATATCATCATCTTTGTATGTTATTATAGATTTTGTTGTTCATAAATTAGCAGGAATCATTGGACGCTCAATGCTGTAAATCCAGATTCACAAACTGTTTACCATATGGACCCATTGAAGCGCAGGATTGCAACTGAAGAATGGACAGAAGTGATTGACAAGTGAGTACAATATTAAAATTTTATTTCAACTACAATCACTTTAATAATTAAATACAAACATGACTTACAATTGATCTATATTATATTTTCGTAGTGCCATCAAACTCTACCAGGAAAAAGCAAAGAAGTTCTTAAAGAAAAAAATATCTTGGGAGAATCTGGGGGTAAATATAGTATATTTTATCAATTTCTCTATTCTACAAGAATAGTGTAGCTAGACATATATAAAGTTTTTAATGTTCTCCAAGGGGTACCTGTCCAAACTGGGAACAAAGATTGTGGTTTGTTTATAATGGGTTACATGAAAGAGATTTGTGCCGATATGGAATTAAAATTTCATGAGAAGGTAATGTTATAGTTATCTTTCTTTTTTCTATATCCAAGCGTATTGTGGTAAATAAATATGATTTTTACATCCATGTTTCAGTGGTTACGCAGAAGCAACCTAAGTTATGGCATGAAAGAACTGAACGAGATAAAGACTGAATGGGCAAAGTACTTCATGAAGAAGCATGCCACTTGAACTTGCATACAGTGCTGCTGGGTATTTTGAGTTGTGAACATATTTTGTGTTGAAATTTGGGAGTTGTAGTCATGGTAGTTAACTCTATTTAAACGTTGTTTCTAATTACTGGCGTTTTTGTGGATATGTTCACCTGAAAATATTTTGCTTTCTACTTGAATGATCTTGTTTTGTTTAAGATAAAACTTGGTTATAAGTTAGTTCTTGGTTGCAATGGTTAAATATTGGTTTAGTGGATTCATATAATGGAGGGTTGGTTGATTGTTGGTGTAATAGAAGGATTGATGGTTGATTGTTGGTGTAATGGTGACAATTTGCTTGTAATCTGAATGATAGTTTGGGTTTTAATTTTTATGGCATGTTCATTTTATAATGTTGTTGTGTTTAATTTTAATTTGAAAAACCATTGTTTGAGGAGCTTTTAGCCAATAAATTTATACAATAACCATATTATATTGTGTCTCACACAACACTTATAAAGACCAAGCTCATCATGTTTTATAACATATAACAATGCTATTTAAAACTAAACATTGTTAAAAGAAGATTCACACAATAAAAAGCCATTGTCTGAACAAAACTAACTATTATCCATTGTCCAACAATGCTATTAAGAATAAAAAAAATTATGCCTTGAAGACCACACAACACTTTTTACATTAAAATATAAGTGCAAAACATAATCATACAATACCAAGTGATAAAAAAATGTTGTATAAAGCAATTCCAACAATACAAATTTAAAATAAAGGGGTTGTCTATATGGTTGTAAGACAACAAAATTTTATCTTTTCAAAATTGTGTGTTAAGGTGGAGGACAATAAATAATAAGGGTTATATGTTATGTTCTACTCCTAAACTTTTAGTAAGAACATACACAACGTTTTCAAGAGAACTTGTCTAAATATACTTGTTACAACAGAATATATAGAAAATACTTGTTTGTTATGGTTGTAATACACCGGTGGTTATCGTTTGAATTGTGTGTTAAGGTAGAGGACAATATATATATCTGAATAAGGGTTGTGTGTTATGTTCTATTCTAAAACTCTTAGTGACCACATACACAACCTTTTTAACATTACTTGTCTAATAAATCTTCTTACAACATAATTTATGGAAAGACGTTGTTTGTTCTGGTTGTAATACAATGGGGACTCATAGTTGGTCGTTGTCTGCGATGACTCACACAACTGTTTCTAATCGTTGTCTGATCCATGTAAGAGACGGCGACTCAATAGACAACGGGTTTTCAGGGAATTAGATAACGGGTTAAAATACTTGTCTGAGCCAGTTTTCCTTGTAGTGAAAAGATTGGCTGTTTGATCTTTGGAATATCAGTAGAAAGTGGAGAATGTGAAACACCGCTGCTGGAAATTAATTCACAATCATCCCTAAAGAGAACTCTTTTCTTCCCCTCCATGTGGTCTTCTGTAGGAGAAGGCGGCATGATGATGGAAATGGATCGTGTTCTCTGGTGGGACTCAAAATCACAGTTTTGGATCTCAGCTGGATCTATCTTGGTTTCCTAGTGCATTAAATATAAATAAATTATTTAAAATACAACGATCCTTTACTGGTTAAAAGTTAATAATAACTGTATTACATTATCCATATCCTTGCTATAGCCAATCTAAAAGATAGAAGAGTAATAATCTAACAGCTACAATGACAATACTAAGTAGTGAGACTGCTGGTAAATGACATGTAAACTACAAGAAGTAACAAATAAACATAGGTTTAGCGAAATATTTAATGGGAAAGACTTTTCAAAATAATATAGTTTTGGACTATAAACTCCAGAGTTAATTAAATGTTCAATAGCACATACGTCCGTGGTACTGCAGAGCTTAAATAACAGCTATCTTGGTATACATGTTTACATAGATAGTATATGACTAAAAACATAACAAAAAGTTGAATTTTAAAGATATTAACGAAGTATCTTCCGAAGAGTCCAACATTATGAATTAATAATATCAGTTTTATACTTTTATCACTTCAAATCCTTTGAATTTGACAAAAAAGCCCTGTCCTCTTAACTACTTAATTTTGATCAACTTAAACTCACTAGTGTTCAAAGATCACATGCATGACCCTAATCAAACAAGTTTGTTGTCGAAGCAGTTAAGGATTTAAGATAAGATTGATATAGAGATCAGGACACATACAGAAAACTGAAAGAAAAAAGATTGCAACACCAAAATATTCTTTTCCCAGGTCTATTTATGTTTTAGCAATGTGATGTTTGCTATTGTAGAAGCCTAATATGACAGACCTTAGAGAGCACAAAATTACGAAACATTAAAGTAATTAAGTTCCAATAAAATTTGAACTACCATTACAAAAGAAACAGAACAGGATCAGCAGCTAAACAGGAGCAAAGTGATTGTTGCTTGTCGGTCTTCTCGTTGGTTATAACTTGTAACTATGAAATGCATCATTCAATTGAATCATGAAGATTGAGAGATTTATAACCATCTTGCATCACTATCAGTGCAGAATAGAAAGTTTTATAAAACATGTAGAGACTAAAAGCTGATCTATCTATGAAAAAAATATGTAGCAAGCAAACATTTTTGGGAGTAAAAATGTTTTATTTGGAACAGCAACACAAATATGACAATCCACATTAATATCTAAATCTAAGTATGCCAATAAATCAAAAAGCATGTGATTCACAGTATCAATTAAGAACAACAAAAATCTCGAAGAATTACATATTGACTTACCACGAGAGAAGGAAAGCATGTGATTCACGAGATATATATATATATATATATCTGGTGGATACTTTCAAATCCACCAAAAAGTTTTAAAAGCCTTTGTTTTTATTACTTTGTGTTTTTATTTATATAACTACTTCCTTCCGTAATCTGCAAATCAAACACTTATATATTTATCGAGTTAGAACTGTTTTTAAAATCTTGAAAATGTAGCCAGAATTACATTCAACCCCCCTTCTGTAATTCTTGTTGTATTGTTAGGGAATAACAAACTTTCAATTTAGTGACCATTTTGATATTTAACTCAAATGGAAAGGCATACGGACAATTCTCAATGGATCCAGCCTTATCTTCTTTATATAACAAGAAATGAGGAGATTGTGATTCCCAGGGATTGAGTCCATGGCATAGCTGATATAAAGTTACACTGACGATCCAATCAAGCACAACCTTTTAAGTTCCTCTTTCGTCCAAAATGTGAAAATTGTTGTCACGAGCAGGGCCGTCACTGCTGCGATGACCAGAGTACGATAGACACTGTCACACTAATTAGGGGTGAGGAACGGATCAGAACCGAACCGAACCAAATCCGAATCGAAAGAACCGAGAACCGAAATAGGAATATTTTAAGAACCGAACTGGACCCGTTTATATGTAAGAACCGAACCGGAACCGAACCGTAAAATTTGGTTCGGTTCGGTTCTGAACCGAAAGAACCGAATTTATATTTTCATTTCATATTTATTTATTTTGCATATTATATTGTATTCTAACTTTTTAAATTTTGACTAGTTTTGATTACATATTAACGGTAACTTAGTAAAAGAAGATTTTTATTAGTGGCGGATCATTTTGAATTCAATTACTTTCTAATATTTAAGAATAAAAATATTTATAAAAATATTCAAAACTCCATAAATATTTAAAGAAACGAGTAATACAATAAAAATCATATTTTTCTTAAAATTTATTAAAATATTATAAATAAGAAAATATAATATGAAATATATATACATATATTTATATATATTTTTGTATTTATTCATTTATATACGGTTCGGTTCGGTTCTTACGGCTCTAGAATGTTAAGAACCAAACCGAACCAAGAACCGAAATTTCTAGAAAAACAAAAACCGAACCGGAACCGCAATTTTTGATCGGTTTGATTCGGTTCTCGATTCCGAACCAGAAAATGCTCACTCTTAACACTAACTTAGTTATAACATTTGAGACTTCAAAGTGAATACAACGATTAAATTTTAAGAAATAAACTAGCATAATAGCCCGTGGACGCACGCGTCATTCTCTAGTAGTCATTAAAATACATATCGATTGTCATTTTGAATGTGAGATGTTAAATAAAAAAAATTATTTTGTAATGAAATTCCTGCGTTCTTAATCATGCAAGCTAAATGTGAAAGAAGTAGGATGACACCGAAAACTTAAAGTTGCAATTATCCATAACAACATACAATTACATTTATATATCTTTTACGAAAAGAAAAATAAATTATAAAATGCAAAGTTCTAAAGTATGGATGTAGATAACATTATATCTTTTTATATTAAAAGGAAAACCATCTTTGTGGGCAATTCAGGATCCTTATATTTTTTAAACTTCGTACCATAATCATTATTGTCGTCAATTTTCGTAAGTGGTAAACACTACAAGACACATGTGACATTGTATTTATCAAAGTGTTGGATAACGAAATATATTTATGATTTAAACTTGGAATGCACAGAGTTTCGGAATGATATTCTTGATATAATATCAAGTATTTTAATGATTTTTTCAGTGTGTTAAATATTAAACTAGTCACTGAAATGGAGCACATATATCATTTTGTTTACCGATCTCAATAAGTTATCATTTACAGTCACTTAAGGTGGTCTAATTATTAGTTTTTTCACCTTTTAAATTATAAAATAAGTGTAAATATATTTAAAAATTAAAAAAATAAGAAAAAAATATGGCCATTAATATTATATACAAAGTTTTGTTCTTAGATTTTATCATGAAAAAAGACAAAAAAAAAGTTACTTTTATTTTTTAATTAACTTTAGTACGAGTTTTGTTAAAAAATAAAATGTATACTACTTAATAATTTATTTGAAGTGTAGTAAAATATCATTCGAAACATCTTATACCCAATATTTTGACTTTTTACTGATGAAATATTTTTTAGTGTTTCGGCTTTTTTCTTTGCAGTCTTTGATGATTCTGATTATGATAGATATTTTGAGTAGATGCAATCTTTGAGTTAAAAATTTATCGATACTGATTGTAGTTTGTGTAGGTACAATATTTATAGGTGTACAGTAATTGAAACTTGTTGTATGTGGAATGGACAATGTCTCAGTCCAATTTTATATCTATCGTATTAACGTGTCTGTACAATATTGTAATATATATATGTCGCATGAGATATGTATTTGAGAATTTTCTTATAATTTAACAACTTATAATGTTCTCGTATGTTAGATGGTAAAATGCGATCATATCCTTAATTTTCTATTCGATAACAAAACAACTTTCAAACAAAATAAATAACAATTGATCAATTGTTTCAGGTACAAATTTACCAAACCTATATATTAATAAACTATGATATTCTTTGATCGTTAACAAAATTTAGCATCCTCCAAAATTTTATAGGTTAAAAAACAAAAAATATGTGATCCCTTTTTATCTCCACTTAAATATAACAAAAATATGTGATGAATTCTTATCTCCACTTAAATGTAACATCATTTACAATATTAAACTAAATACTCATTATTAATTTATGCACGAATGCATGTAATTTACGCCAAATGTATATGTTATGAGTTTTATTTACTTATGCAAGCAATGGGGTTAATACAGAGGGCCTATTTAAAGGAAACAAAAAATTACTTGCAAAAAACACTCCGACTTGATATAATCCATTCATCTTAATATTAATATTTTAATGTTTTAATTTTGCCAAAAACCCGAAATAATTAAAACTCGTCTCTCAAAGTTTTCTATGATACCTTAGAAAAAAGTTGAGACAGTTTTTCAAATTATGTATCATGCCAAATTCATAATTAAACTTTTTAAATTTCAATAAATTTAGAAATATATAAAATCATAAGTTATTTTGTGATCGTTATTAAAAAAATCATGTTTTTGTGATATTTCCCCAGGTCTGCTTATCTTTTTTCTAGTTTGGATATTTAATTGTTTATACGATTTTGAATTCAATAAAAATTTGACTGCCATTATTGATAATACTCAAAAAAAAATCAAATACAAAATTCAAGACGAGATAAGAACAAAAGGACCTTAGAACCAGTTAGTAAATGTTTACGTTCTAAACTTATAAATAAATTTTGATATTTTCCCGAAACACTTCGCATCCCTTCAAGCATAACATTTTTCTTCTTTTGTCCTTGATCTGAAAATGATTAGACACCGAGTTTTCTCTAGTAACTACGAAGATTTGACATCCTAATTTTCTCGTAGTAATAAGATATTGTTCTAGAAGGCGGAAACATGTGTATTTTCTTAGTTGGCGCCACGACCAAAAGATTTTACACAAGCCTCGATATCTTTGTTATTCGGGCCTGTAAACTTAATTTTCGCTTTCTTTCATATCACTGCTACCACATCTTCAATGGTACCATTTTAGAATTTCCCATATCCTAACAATTCAGTATATTCACATGGGACCGAACCACGTTACATAATTTTTAGATTTAAAAATAGTTTACTGAGCATCATGTTTATTGATTTTACTTTTTTTAATTTTAGAAACCTTTAATGATCAAACTAAATATATGGATAAAAGTTATTTTTTAATTTAAAAACAACTTTGAATTAATCTCATTATAATTTATAATGATTGAAATAAATTCATGGTCAAAAATATATTACTATATACTGGACATCAATTATGAAAGGTGAGTGATATCGATAAAACAATACTCCTCCCTCCAACGATACGAGGATATTAACTAATTTGGAAGAGATATGTGGAGGCCCCCCAATATTAATTTAATTTAAATATCACTTTCTCCAAAATCTTATAATATGTTTTAAAAAAAATATTTGATCAGTAGTCATCTCCAACTTAAATGTAATTTTATAATTTTAAACTTGATACTCACAACTTAGTTATGCGCAAATACATGTGATTTTTACACAAATGTATTTACTGTGAGTAGTAATTAACTTCGGCATATCAACGGGGTTAGTATATAAATATAAACATAATAACTACAAAATTCCAACATTTTTCATAAACAAATCTCATGTTAATACAGAACAACTATGTTATAATAAAGAAACTAGGGGCATCAAAATTAGTGGGACGGTCAACGAAGTGTTGGTGGACCGGTTGACCTCTTATGCCTCCTTACGAGATATGAGGAGTTCGACTAATGTGTGTGCGTGTGTAATCAGGAAAAAAAATTAGTGAAACTAGAGTACATTTAAATATTTGCACTTACAATGGACAATGTGTTATTACTTGAAACCTTTTTGTTTTTGCTAAAGTATGATTAGTTGAACCTTGCTTGTTTGCATTAATATATAGGAAAATGAATATTCAAGCAAGAAACTGAAGGATCAGAGACTATAGAACAACTTATAAATCCTGTACTCGAGTATAGAACTGGATCATAGTTCAGCCCAATTAGAGAAAATTATGTACCAACAAGTCACAACTCACTCAAGTATATAAGTACAGACTACTGGACACTGCACGGTCAGGCCTAACCCATCAAAAATCATCTACTCATTTTAAAGTGATGTGTAAATTTTATTAGGTCAAATTAATTACTTTATACTATAAAAAAATAGTAGATATCCAGGTGCATTTCCTTCTATGTTATCATAATCTCAAACAAGATTTGCTAATCTTTTAGCAAACAAATTTTATTATATGTCATATCATATGTTTAATTGGACAAATAATTGAACAGATGATTGTTACAGCATATCTTATCGCGCTTATTATCCGCAATACAAAGTAACGCTTATTTTTCTTATATACATAAACTTGAGGCGAAAGTTTTAGACCAAGGAGGTCCTATAACAACCTACAAAGCCAGGGATCAGCAATATTTAAACTATACGCTATGTACATTCATATTTGTAACTGCTGCTATCTTGATATAGTAACATTGCTCAAACATAATATTTCAACCAACTGTCTTGTTTTATTCAATAGTTTGATTTTTAAATTCGGAACTATCATGTAGTAGAAGTACATATATAAAACGTAGCGGTTTCTGAAATAACTAGACATAATACTTGTCTCTCGAAGATTTCTAGCAAACAACTTTTCACATTATATATGATGTGCACAACAATACAATACAATTTTCTAGCAAACAACTTTTCCATCATTTCTAAGCTTCTATTTTCTGGTCTCATCTCCCTATCCTCTTTGAGTTATTAATCCAACAATACAATTAAGTATATTCACATGGACCGGAACACGTTACATAAATTTTAGATTTAAAAATAATTTACTTAGCATAGACTGTTTGTTGATTTTGTTATTTTTTATTTTAGAAACTTGTAATGACCGAACTAAATGTATGGACAAAAGTTATTTTTTTTTAATATTAAAATAACTTCGAATCACATTATAATTTATAATGATCGAAATAAATATATGCTCAAAATATATTACTATATAATATAGATGAAAAAATGACGGGTCCAAGAACAAATATTCATCCCTAGTTCCCCCCAATAACGACACAAGAATATCAATTTTTATTAACTAACCGTAGTGTACCAGATATACCTGGAGCCCGACCAAAAAATGATAATTAATTTATTTTAAATATAACATTCTCCAAAATCTTATAGTATGTTTTACAAAAAAATATTTGATAAGTTGTCATCTCCAACTTGAATGTAATTTTGTTTACAAAGTTAAACTTGATACTCACAACTTATTTATTCGTAAATGCATGCGATTTTTACACAAATTTATATATTCTTAGTTGTAAATTACTTCGGCATATCTACTGGATTAATATATATGAACCTTTTTTTGTCAGGTTAATCTATGAACTTAATAACTACAAATTTTAAAAACAGACCATATGTAACTATGGGCATCAAAATTAGTGGAGCTGCACTACATATTTATATATATATGCACTTACTATGGACAATTTGTTATTACTGGAAACTTTTTTATTTTTGCTAAAGTATGATTAGTTGAACCTTGCTTGTTTGCATTAATATATAGGAAAATGAATATTCAAGCAAGATTAGAGACTGTGGAACAACTTATAAATCCTTGTACTTGAGTACAGAACTGAAAGCCCAGTTAGAGAAAGTTATGTACCAACAAGTCACAACTCACTAAAGTTAATAATTACAGACTACTGGGCACTACACGCCCAACCCATCAAAAATCATCTACTCATTTTAAAGGAATGTGTATATTTTATTTGGTCGATTAGTTATTTTATATTATAAAAAATTAGTAAATATTCAGGTGCATTTCCTTCTATGTTACAATGATCTCAAACAAGATTCGCTAATGTTTTAGCACACAAATTTTATTATATGTCATATCATATGTTAAATAAGACAAACCATTGTACAGATGATTGTTGCAGCATATCTTATGGGGCTTATTATCCGTAATATAAAATAACGCTTATTTTTCTTATAAACATAAACTTGAGCCAAAAGTTTTAGAATTATCATCTCACCACCAAGGAGGTCCTAATAACCTACAATACATATATATTTATAATATAATATCTTGATGTAGTAACATTGCTCAAACATAATATTTCAGAGAAGTGTTCAAATGAACAAGTCTAATCTTGTTTTTGTTCAATAGCTTGATCTTTAAATTCGTAACTATACTGTAGTAAAAAATAATATATAACACCTTATACCCTTATAGAGATAAGACTGGCCTATCCAAAGTTATATCTATAAATGTTGACGCTGGCAATTATAAAGATAGGCCAGTCTTATCTCTATAAGGGTATAAGGTGTTATATATTATTTTTTTATTTAAAACGTAGCGGTTTCTGAAATAACTAGAAATAACACTTGCCTCTCGAAGATTTCTAGCAAACAACTTTTCACATTCTATATGATGTGCACAACAATGTCATCGGAACTTCAAGAACTGTATACTGAGTTCCTCTTAGGCCGTGCACACTGCAGAAGGCGTTCACATAGGGGAGAAGTCCCAATGCACCAGCCTTGCCTTATTCAAACATATATATAATAAATTAGGAGACTTCCGGGGGTTGAACTCATGTCAGCTGATACAAATAGACACTTAAGCATCCCGTCAAGCACAACCTTCTATCCTCTTTTGTCCAAGAAGTGAAGATGGTTCAACAACGAGTTTCTCTCTGGCAGGTGTGAAGATTAAGACAGTTAATTTCTCATGTACTGTAATGCAGTGAGATATTGTTCTAGAAAGCTGAAACATGGGTATTTTCTTCATTGGCGCCTGAACCTGAAGATTTTAGACAGGCCTCAATATCTTTGCCATTTGAGTCTGTAAACTTGAGGTAGTTTTCGGTTTCTTTCATATCTGTGCTACCATTTCTTCGATGGTACCATTTTCGGACAGAGTTTGGCCTTTTGTCACTTATGGCAATGGCAATGTCATTCGGGAAAAGGTCTTTACGCACAAAAGCATGGAAAATTGTTGTCACGAGCAGGGCTGTCACTGTGAATGTTGCAACGACACAAAGTATGATCGACAGTGACTTGGTTATAACATTTGACACATCAAGTGAGTACCTAAGGGTTGCAATGGCAGCAGCAGTCATTGGGAAAGTGTAGGCCCACCAAGCCAGTGAAACCCTATAAATAACGATGGAAATAAAGCTCAAAACCTCAGACAGCTATATTTTGAAGGAATCATAAATACCAAATACAGAATCCATATTGTGGAAAATACCTGAATCCTCGGAAGAAATTAACTCGAACAGCCTGCAGAAACAAAAAGAGGGATGGACTATTAGCCAACAAATATTTGAACTGAACAAGTGAAACAGGACCGCAATCAACTTGATGAGTTTCCATATTTTTTTGAGCATCATTCTAGGATTAGTATCACAACTTTTTGTGCAAACAACACTAAAAGTAAATTTATTCATTACTAAACTGAATGTCATTCATACTAAACCTAAATATGATAGGAAACGTTTAGAAGCAACAGTCTGTGTTACTGAGAATTGAATTAATGAAATGTAGGTATATGAATAAAGATTTGTGGCTTATTTATGCAAAAGAACTAACCAGTGAGAAATAAAGGAACAGAGCGATAAAATAAGCAATCCTTGACCCAAAATCGAATGATCCTTGTATTCTTGCCCATGCCATTGAAGCAACGCTAGGTGCAGCAACAAAAAGAAAGAACACGGGATGGAGTTCCTTTGGGAGCGTTTCATTTGTTGGAAGCCTCTGGTACAGTGTAACAAACAGGACTGTGTAGTGAGCCAGTCCAACCGCAAAAAAGAAAATCGGTCCTTCTTTTAACCCCAGTGTTGCACCCAATAGTGCCCCCACAAAATTCCCAACAACAGAAAGATGGTTTGATGGATTTGCTACCTTTGAAAGTCTTCTCTGTCCTCCTGACATCCACTGTCCGTATATCTTCAGCTCAAGGATTAAGATAGGCGTCATGAGGACATACCATAAAGCCTGATGCAGGTCTTTTGTCAAAGAAGGTGGAACTCCTAGAGCTAAGAACAACAAGGCTATCCACGGAGCAAAGAAGAAGTTGACACGTATTGGATGATAGTACTCACGACGAACAGCCTCAAAGTAGAATACAATCTTCAGAATGTAGGTGAAAGCCACCACGCTAAAAAGAACAACGGATAAGAACCATAGAATAATGTTTACTTTCGTGCTGATATGGAGAAATCCCATTGTGGTACTTGTGGCTAAATTTTTCCACATTATGGCTTGGCTGCTGACACCAAGGCATAAACCGAATGAAGAGATAGGGTAACGAAGAAGAAATGGCCACAGTTTATCGTCTGGAAGCAGTATTTCCTCTGAAGGCTGTAAGTTTGATGACAGTACATATAATATGAACATATTAGTATTTCAACAAAAAACCAGAACTAGATGAATATAATTTTTCCGGTGTGCAAAGGCACACTATTTGACAAATATATCTATAATTGTGTAAGTGACGCTTGAATGCACACAAATTAGTAAAAGGTAACAATTCCATACAAATGAAACTTTACTTTTTGATCCGTGTATAAAGGTTTTTAGTTTGACAAGTAGAAGCTAAATCTTGACATGCAAATTGTCACAAATACATTGAGAACATATAGAACTTGTAAAAAGAAAGGTCATCAGAACATACCCTAAGAGTATCCAACTCCGGTCCTTCCAAGGCATCAAAATATCGGTGCACAGGTACATTCTCCATTTCAGTAGTTTTTTTAAGTGGTATTCCTGTCTCATTTACCTTTCCACGCAAATTTGATAATTGTCTATCTAACTTTCCAGAAAAAGTTTTAAAAGAATTGTATCTTTTATCTGTAAGAGTCTTTCTCATGGGGTTTCTGAGGGGGAGGTCAGGAGCTTTTCCACTTATAACTGCATCATTTAACTCAGAGCGTTTTGGTATCGGCTGTGAACGAAAGATTGGCTGTTTGATCTTTGGAATATCAGTAGAAAGTGGAGAATGTGAAACACCGCTGCTGGAAATTAATTCACAATCATCCCTAAAGAGAACTCTTTTCTTCCCCTCCAAGTGGTCTTCTATAGGAGAAGGCGGCATGCTGATGGAAATGGATCGTGTTCTCTGGTGGGACTCAAAATCACAGTTTTGGATCTCCGCTGGATCTATCTTGGTTTCCTAGTGCATTAAACATAAATAAATTATTTAAAATACAACGATCCTTTACTGGTTAAAAGTTAATAATAACTGTATTACATTATCCACATCCTTGCTATAGCCAATCTAAAAGATAGAAGAGTAATAATCTAACAGCTACAACGACATTACTAAGACTGTGTCCAAGTCAGTGTCTTTGTCCAAACTATCAAAGCATTCCAATTCATGAGTAGACAAATATTCAATGAGTGGTGGAAGTGGATCAGGGGAATCCTTCGTTTCCAAACTCAGGTTCCTGTTCTCTTCCATGCTGAAACGTATATACCTGCAGTTCAACATGTTCTCATACTTAATACTTGCAAATTACAGCAACTAGTAAAAACTTGTTGATACTTAGATTGAATGGAAATGAGAATTCCAATACGCGCATCAAGTGTTCAGTTCTTGTTCAGCTAGGATGTACTGCACAAAGTGTCCAAAATCGCAGAATGTGAGGCAATGATCTGTAGTCCCGACGGATGATCAAATATAGTCCCGACGGATGCCGACTTGACATCCACCGGGTGAGTAGCTTATGTAAAAATAAAATTTGTAGCACATTTATGCAAACAACTTTGTGTAGATTTTGTAGGAGCATATAAGTCATGTTGGCTACTAGTGGATATGCAGAATAGGTTGATTAATTGTAAATATAAGATGTCTTGTAATTCTGTATAAGTGAAATGGAGTCAAGTGACAAATAGCTACCCGACGGATGATCAACAAAGCCACCCGACGGATGATCAACAAAGCTACCCGACGGATGACAAGCATGTACCCGACGGATGATCAAATTCAAATATCTGTTGACAGTGACAACACAGTCATATGCGTTGGGTGTTTGCAAAAGAAATGTGGTAGCCTGTTAAGTAGGAATTTGAGAACAAAGAAGTGTTACCATTTCCATGCAATTGTGAAGATATTCAAAGAAGCTGGAATAGAGTAGTGAAGTAGCATGGAGTTAGACTAGATATGTTTTGTTTTATTATCTTGTCTTATTATCATGTAAACTTGGTGATATATAAACCAAGTGTAGCTAGTAGAACATTCAACTAAGCAAACACATTTCAAAAGACAGATAGATAAAGTTGTACTTATCAAGAATTTCTCTGTAGTTTGTTTGTTCTACTTGTAAGCAGTTGTGAGCTATTTAATTTTCACAGGGTTCTCATTCGATATATATATATATATATATATCTGGTGGATACTTTCAAATCCATCAAAACGTTTTAAAAGCCTTTGTTTTTATTACTTTGTGTTTTGATTTATATAACTACTTCATTCCGTAATCTGCAAATGAAACACTTATATATTTATCGAGTTAGAACTGTTTTTAAAATCTTGAAAAAGTAGCCTGAATTACATTCAATCCCCCTTCTGTAATTCTTGTTGTATTGTTAGAGAATAACAGACTTTCAATTTAGTGACCATTTTGATATTTAACTCAAATGGAAAGGCATACGGACAATTCTCAATGGATCCAGCCTTATCTTCTTTATATAACAAGAAATCAGGAGATTCTGATTCCCAGGGATTGAGTCCATGGCGTAGCTGATATAAAGTTACACTAACGATCCAATCAAGCACAACCTTTTAAGTTCCTCTTTCGTCCAAAATATGAAAATTGTTGTCACGAGCAGGGCCATCGCTGCTGCGATGACACAGAGTATGATAGACACTGTCACACTAATTAGGGGTGAGCAACGGGTCAGAACCGAACCGAACCAAACCCGAATCGAAAGAACCGAGAACCGAAATAGGAATATTTTAAGAACCGAACTGGACCCGTTTATATGTAAGAACCGAACCGGAACCGAACCGTAAAATTCGGTTCGGTTCGGTTCTGAACCGAAAGAACCGAATTTATATTTTCATTTCATATTTATTTATTTTGCATATTATTTTGTATTCTAACTTTTTAAATTTTGACTAGTTTTGATTACGTATTAACGGTAACTTAGTAAAAGAAGATTTTTATTAGTGGCGGATCATTTTGAATTCAATTACTTTCTAATATTTAAGAAGAAAAATATTTATATAAGCATTCCAATTCATGAGTAGACAAATATTCAATGAGTGGTGGAAGTGGATCTAGGGAATCCTTCATTTCCAAACTCACGTTCCTGTTCTCTTCAATGCTGAAATTACAGCAACTAGTAAAAACTTGTTGATACTTAGATTGAATGGAAATGAGAATTCCACTTATGCTAGTAGTTGTAAACAACACTAACACAAGATGCTATATAAACTCAATATCTTTCTTTTACAATACCAATGTGGGACAAAATCCCCATAACCCATTTCAAACAAGCAGCTTTGTCTCAATATATTCATGGATTCCACTAAGAAAATATCTTAGATCCAAATATGAAAGTTTAAGTCCTCATGTCAAGGAACAAACGCCAAGTGTTAGTTTCCGGAAATCATATCAAGAACATATATAAAATATGCCGCAAACTTTCCATTTTCTAACAATATGTACTCATCTCTTCCCTCAACATCATCACATTCTTCTTTTATCGTCATATCCATCTCTAACGACCTCTCTCCGGACAGTTTCTCCTCTCTTCTCTTTCTTTTCCATTTTTACACTTAGACATCATAATTTTCCATTACAAGTTATTTGATGAACCAAGTCAATTCAAATCTCAATTAGCATCATTAGTTCTCCACCATCTTCAGTTGGTGTTATTTTTTTACCCTACTCTCGTACTCGTAGCTTTGTTAGACTATTGGAAATACAAATGGTAAATATACATAAATTATTGGAATGGATGTAAGATTCGCTGTCATATTTTGTGTACATGGTTTACCCCTCGTGCTCCTGAAGTAAACACTCTACATTTCACGTGTACGTTGTTAACTCTAATGTATCAAAATTATAGGACATCCTATTTAGCATATGAATGTGATAAGTTGTTGATATTCACATATGAGAATTAATTCGATATCTGGACTTGCGTGAAACAAATATACGCTGATATGTGCGACGTATTTATTTGAGACAATATTTATTTACCGTATTTGCTCGGGACTTTGGTCAGCTCCATCCGGGATTTTGGTCATATTCATCCGGGATTCGGCAATTTATTACAATTATTTTGCAATTTTAGTTATATAAGGCGATCACTCATTAAATAATATAATTTTGTAATCTAGTTTCTCACTTATAATTGTTGTATATATTATTATTATTATTATTATTATTATTATTATTATTATTATTATTATTATTATTATTATGTATACATACTATTTAAACATAAATCTAATTCAAGTTAACTCTTTTTGGATGTTTTGGTGAAATTTAAATCAAGAATATTAAATTTATTTTTACTTATCATATATAATTGTCACAGCCCGCACTTCCGGACTATTAATTCTAAATCCAAAACTATTACAAAATACAATTTACTAATTCCAAATCTCTATTACAAATGTGACTTACAAAAGCGCAGCTAACGGATTTCCAAAAGTCAATCAAATTCAATCTTAAGTCCTCTAAACTCCAATGCTATCCAACTCGAAATCTTAAACGAACCCTGAAATATTAAAAGAATGGCTACGAAGCCCAGCAAGTACAAATTGACTAACTATTTAACTGGAAAACAATGCGTGTTTTAATAAAACGTTTTTTCTCAAAACAAAAATAATTTTGTAAAATAATTTCTAAAGTAGATCCAACCCAAAGTTTTATATTTTAAAATTCAGAATTTAAAACAGAACAGAGCATATTTTATAACAGATCAGAACAGAATAAAACAGAACGAAACGATATTCTTATTAAATACCACAGTCTTGATCTACGGCCACACTTTGCCAGTAGCCGACATCTTATTCTTATTCTTATAATTATTTACCACACTTTTCCAGTGGTCGGCATCTAAATTTCAATAATTACGCGTCCTTAATAGGTATCTAAAGTTGCACACTCGTGCGCCTACTAAGGTTATCTAAGGCTAGTTCCGGAACTATAGTATAAATTATGAACGCGTTCGAAAAGACTGAGTTTCAAAAGATTCTCGTATCTTATGTCTTATACAGTTTTAAACAAAATTCTTATATCTTATACGCAAAACTTTTCCGAAAATAAAAGTAAGTCAAAAAGTAGTTACCTCAAAACCTGATCAGATCAGAATTTACCCTTTTTGACCCTCTAAATGACGTTTTCTTGAAAAATACGAAATACGAAAGTTGTAAAGAACGATAAGAGAGTTCCAAAAAGTCCAGAATCAATAAATTCCGTCTTGCGATGAATTTTTTACAAATTTTACAAGACTGCTGATTTATGCTGAGAAGAGCCCGACGAATTTTATGAATAAAAATGAAGAGTATTTATAACGAAACAAAAACTTATATTTTAACCTACAAGTTATCTATATTAGAATCTGCTAGTATTTTAACCTACAAGTTATCCATATTAAAAGCCATACGGGCTGCTAGTATTTATTTAGGAAAATTTAGATTAAGAGGGAGATTGTTGGGATTTTAATCTAAATTATATGTTTAAGTTATTATTTTATTTATTTGAATAAGTCAACATGCTTTATTTATTTGTAGCAGTAGGATTAGTACCTGGAAGTAGTAGACATTTAGGTTTATTAGTGGAGAAATAGTAGGAAAGGGTTGATGGTTTAATGTTATCACCTATTATTTTAGTTTTATTTAAACCACTACTTGTAATCTTTTAATTGATGAGAAGTATATACAAGTTTATTTTCTCCAGTTAATACCAAATATACATGTATATACATAAATTCTAGTTTTGACTCTACAAATATGTGCATATAAATTAAGATTAAAAAATTAAAAAGAAATTGACAACAACAAAACTTATACTGAAACCATGTTACATGTTATATTATCTTACTAGGCCATGTTTAAGTGGTGATGATTATCAAAGGCTTAAAACAATAACACAAGCTTAATTTTGAAATTTAATTCATGTAAAGTTGTGAGTCTTCGATGTTTCTCTCATTATCATCGTTTTATTATGTTTATTTTTTAAAACCTTCCCTAAGTTTGCACGCAGCGTGTGCCTATTTTTTAACAAAAACAACATTTTAACAATATATTCTCAAAATACTAATATATATATATATATATATATATATCTGGTGGATACTTTCAAATCCACCAAAAAGTTTTAAAAGCCTTTGTTTTTATTACTTTGTGTTTTGATTTATATAACTACTTCATTCCGTAATCTGCAAATTAAAAACTTATATATTTATCGAGTTAGAACTTTTTTTAAAATCTTGAAAAAGTAGCCAGAATTACATTCAACCCCCCTTCTGTATTTGTTGTTGTATTGTTAGGGAATAACAGACTTTCAATTTAGTGACCATTTTGATATTTAACTCAAATGGAAAGGCATACGGACAATTCTCAATGGATCCAGCCTTATCCTCTTTATATAACAAGAAATCAGGAGATTGTGATTCCGAGGGATTGAGTCCATGGCATAGCTGATATAAAGTTACACTGACGATCCAATCAAGCACAACCTTTTAAGTTCCTCTTTCGTCCAAAATGTGAAAATTGTTGTCACGAGCAGGGCTGTCACTGCTGCGATGACAAAGAGTATGATAGACACTGTCACACTAATTAGGGGTGAGCAACGGGTCAGAACCGAACCGAACCAAACCCGAATCGAAAGAACCGAGAACCGAAATAAGAATATTTTAAGAACCGAACTGGACCCGTTTATATGTAAGAACCGAACCGAAACTGAACCGTAAAATTCGGTTCGGTTCGGTTCTGAACCAAATTATATTTTTATTTCATATATATTTTTTTTTGCATATTATTTTGTATTCTAATTTTTTAAATTTTGACTAGTTTTGATTATTAACGGTAACTTAGTAAAAGAAGATTTTTATTAGTGGCGGATCATTTTGAATTCAATTACTTTCTAATATTTAAGAAGAAAAATATTTATAAAAATATTCAATACTCGATAAATATTTAAAGAAACGAGTAATACAATAAAAATCATATTTTTCTTAAAATTTATTAAAATATTATAAATAAGAAAACATAATATGTAATATATATATACATATATTTATATATATTTTTGTATTTATTCATTTATATACGGTTGGGTTCGGTTCTTACGACTCTAGAATGTTAAGAACCGAACAGAACCAATAACCGAAATTTCTAAAAAAACAAGAACCGAACCGGACCCCAATTAGGGAAGAACCGAACCAGAACCGCAATTTTTGATCGGTTCGATTCGGTTCTCGGTTCCGAACGAGGAAGTGCTCACTCTTAACAATAACTTAGTTATAACATTTGAGTCTTCAAAGTGAATACAGTGATTAAATTTTAAGAAATAAACTAGCATAATAGCTCGTGGACGCACGCGTCATTCTCTAGTAGTCATTAAAATACATATTGATTGTCATTTTGAATGTGAGATGTTAAATAAAAAAATTATTTTGTAATGAAATTCTTGCGTTCTTAATCATGCAATCTAAATGTGAAAGAAGTAGGATGACACCGGAAACTTAAAGTTGCAATTATCCATAACAACATACAATTACATTTATATATCTTTTACGAAAAGAAAAATAAATTTTAAAATGCAAAGTTCTAAAGTATGGATGTAGATAACATTATATCTTTTTATATTAAAAGGAAAACCATCTTTGTGGGCAATTCAGGATCCTTATAGTTTTTCAACTTCGTACCATAATCATTATTATCGTCAATTTTCGTAAGTGGTAAACACTACAAGACACAGGTGACATTGTATTTATCAAAGTGATGGATAACGAAATATATTTATGATTTTAACTTGGAATGCACAGAGTTTCGGAATGATATTCTTGATATAATATCAAGTATTTTAATGATTTTTTCAGTGTGTTAAATATTAAACTAGTCACTGAAATGGAGCACATATATCATTTTGTTCACCGATCTCAATAAGTTATCATTTACAGTCACTTAAGGTGGTCTAATTATTAGTTTTTTCACCTTTTAAATTTTAAATTAAGTGTAAATATATTTAAAAATTAAAAAATAAGAAAAAAATATGGCCATTAATATTATATACAAAGTTTTGTTCTTAGATTTTATCATGAAAAAAGACAAAAAAAAGTTACTTTTATTTTTTAATAAACTTTAGTACGAGTTTTATTAAAAAAATAAAATGTATACTACTTAATAATTTATTTGAAGTGTAGTAAAATATCATTCGAAACATCTTATACCCAATGTTTTGACTTTTTATTGATGAAATATTTTTTAGTGTTTCGGCTTTTTTCTTTGCAGTCTTTGATGATTCTGATTATGATAGATATTTTGAGTAGATGCAATCTTTGAGTTAAAAATTTATCGATACTAATTGTAGTTTGTGTAGGTACAATATTTATAGGTGTACAGTAATTGAAACTTGTTGTATGTAGAATCGACAATGTCTCAGTCCAATTTTATATCTATCGTATTAAAGTGTCTGTATAATATTGTAATATTCATGGCGACGACGTGTAGTTAACAATATATATATATATGTCGCATGAGATATGTATTTGAGAATATCCTTATAATTTAACAACTTATAATGTTCTCGTATGTTGGATGGTAAAAAGCGATCATATCCTTAATTTTCTATTCCATAACAAAACAACTCTCAAACATAATAAATAACAATTGATCAATTGTTTTCAGGTACAAATTTACCAAACCTATATATTAATAGACTATGATATTCTTTGATCGTTAACAAAATTTAGCATCCTCCAAAATTTTATAGGTTAAAAAACAAACAATGTGTGATCCCTTTTTATCTCCACTTAAATATAACAAAAATATGTGATGAATTCTTATCTCCACTTAAATGTAACATCATTTACAATATTAAACTAAATACTCATTATTAATTTATGCACAAATGCATGTAATTTACGCAAAATGTATATGTTATGAGTTTTATTTACTTATGCAAGCAATGGGGTTAATACGGCTATTTAAAGGAAACAAAAAATTACTTGCAAAAAACACTCCGACTTGATATAATCCATTCATCTTAATATTAATATTTTAATGTTTTAATTTTGCCAAAAAACCGAAATAATGAAAACTCGTCTCTCAAAGTTTTCTATGATACCTTAGAAAAAAAGTTGAGACAGTTTTTCAAATTATGTATCATGCCAAATTCATAATTAAACTTTTTAAATTTCAATAAATTTAGAATTATATAAAATCATAAGTTATTTTGTGATAGTTATTACAAAAATCATGTTTTTGTCATATTTCCCCAGGTCTGCTTATCTTTTTTCTAGTTTGGATATTTAATTGTTTATACGTTTTTGAAGTAAATAAAAATTTGACTGCCATTATTGATAATACTAAAAAAAAATCAAATACAAAATTCAAGACGAGATAAGAACAAAAGGACCTTAAAACCAATTAGTAAATGTTTACGTTCTAAACTTATAAATAAATTTTGATATTTTCCCGAAACACTTCGCATCCCTTCAAGCACAACATTTTTCTTCTTTTGTCCTTGATCTGAAAATGATTAGACACCGAGTTTTCTCTAGTAACTACGAAGATTTGACAACCTAATTTTCTCGTAGTAATAAGATATTGTTCTAGAAGGCGGAAACATGTGTATTTTCTTTGTTGGCGCCACGACCAAAAGATTTTACACAAGCCTCAATATCTTTGTTATTCGGGCCTGTAAACTTAATTTTCGCTTTCTTTCATATCACTGCTACCACATCTTCAATGGTACCATTTTCGAATTACCCATATCCTAACAAATCAGTATATTCACATGGGACCGAACCACGTTACATAATTTTTAGATTTAAAAATAGTTTACTGAGCATCATGTTTATTGATTTTACTTTTTTTTAATTTTGGAAACCTTTAATGATCAAACTAAATATATGGATAAAAGTTGTTTTTTAATTTAAAAATAACTTTGAATTAATCTCATTATAATTTATAATGATTGAAATAAATTCATGGTCAAAAATATATTACTATATACTGGACATCAATTATGAAAGATGAGTGATATCGATAAAACAATACTCCTGCCTCCAACGATAGGAGGATATTAATTAATTTGGAAGAGATATGTGGAGGCCCCCAATATTAATTTAATTTAAATATCACTTTCTCCAAAATCTTATAATATGTTTTAAAAAAAATATTTGATCAGTAGTCATCTCCAACTTAAATGTAATTTTATAATTTTAAACTTGATACTCACAACTTAGTTATGCGCAAATACATGTGATTTTTACACAAATGTATTTACTGTGAGTAGTAATTAACTTCGGCATATCAACGGGGTTAATATATGAACATAATAACTACAAAATTCCAACATTTTTCATAAACAAATCTCATGTTAATACAGAACAACTCTGTTATAAAAGTACCATAATAAAGAAACTAGGGGCATCAAAATTAGTGGGACGGTCAACGAAGTGTTGGCGGACCGGTTGACCTCTTATGCCTCCTTACGAGATATCGGGAGTTCGACTAATGTGTGTGCGTGTGTAATCAGGAAAAAAAATTAGTGAAACTAGAGTACATTTAAATATTTGCACTTACTATGGACAATGTGTTATTACTTGAAACCTTTTTGTTTTTGCTAAAGTTTGATTAGTTGAACCTTTCTTGTTTGCATAAATATATAGGAAAATAAATATTCAAGCAAGAAACTGAAGGATCAGAGACTGTAGAACAACTTATAAATCCTGTACTCGAGTATAGAACTGGAACATAGTTCAGCCCAGTTAGAGAAAATTATGTACCAACAAGTCACAACTCACTCAAGTATATAAGTACAGACTACTGGACACTGCAGGGTCAGGCCTAACCCATCAAAAATCATCTACTCATTTTAAAGTAATGTGTAAATTTTATTAGGTCAAATTAATTACTTTATACTATAAAAAATAGTAGATATCCAGGTGCATTTCCTTCTATGTTATCATAATCTCAAACAAGATTTGCTAATCTTTTAGCACACAAATTTTATTATATGTCATATCATATGTTTAATTGGACAAATGATTGAACAGATGATTGTTACGACATATCTTATCGCGCTTATTATCCGCAATACAAAGTAACGCTTATTTTTCTTATATACATAAACTTGAGGGAAAGTTTTAGACCAAGGAGGTCCTATAACAACCTACAATGCCAGGGATCAGCAATATTTAAACTATACGCTATGTACATTCATATTTGTAACTGATGCTATCTTGATGTACTAACATTGCTCAAACATAATATTTCAGCCAACTGTCTTGTTTTATTCAATAGTTTGATCTTTAAATTCGGAACTATCATGTAGTAGTAGTACATATATAAAACGTAGTGGTTTCTAAAATAACTAGACATAATACTTGTCTCTCGAAGATTTCTAGCAAACAACTTTTCACATTATATATGATGTGCACAACAATACAATACAATTTTCTAGCAAACAACTTTTCCATCATTTCTAAGCTTCTATTTTCTGGTCTCATCTCCCTATCCTCTTTGAGTTATTAATCCAACAATACAATTAAGTATATTCACATGGACCGGAACACGTTACATAAATTTTAGATTTAAAAATAATTTACTTAGCATAGACTGTTTGTTGATTTTGTTATTTTTTATTTTAGAAACTTGTAATGACCGAACTAAATGTATGGACAAAAGTTGTTTTTTTTAATATTAAAATAACTTCGAATCACATTATAATTTATAATGATCGAAATAAATATATGCTCAAAATATATTACTATATAATATACATGAAAAAATGACGGGTCCAAGAACCAATATTCATCCCTAGTTCCCCAATAACGACACAAGAATATCAATTTTTATCAACTAACCGTAGTGTACCGGATATACCTGGAGCCCGACCAAAAAATGATAATTAATTTATTTTAAATATAACATTCTCCAAAATCTTATAGTATGTTTTACAAAAAAATATTTGATCAGTTGTCATCTCCAACTTGAATTTAATTTTGTTTACAAAGTTAAACTTGATACTCACAACTTATTTATTCGTAAATGCATGCGATTTTTACACAAATTTATATATTGTTAGTTGTAAATTACTTCGGCATATCTACTGGATTAATATATATGAACCTTTTTTTGTCAGGTTAATCTATGAACTTAATAACTACAAATTTTAAAAACAGACCATATGTAACTATGGGCATCAAAATTAGTGGAGCTGCAGTACATATTTATATATATATGCACTTACTATGGACAATTTGTTATTACTAGAAACTTTTTTGTTTTTGCTAAAGTATGATTAGTTGAACCTTGCTTGTTTGCATTAATATATAGGAAAATGAATATTCAAGCAAGATTAGAGACTGTGGAACAACTTATAAATCATGTACTTGAGTACAGAACTGAAAGCCCAGTTAGAGAAAGTTATGTACCAACAAGTCACAACTCACTAAAGTTAATAATTACAGACTACTGGGCACTACAGGGTCAGGCCCAACCCATCAAAAATCATCTACTCATTTTAAAGCAATGTGTATATTTTATTTGGTCGATTAGTTACTTTATATTATAAAAAATTAGTAAATATTCAGGTGCATTTCCTTCTATGTTACAATGATCTCAAACAAGATTCGCTAATCTTTTAGCACACAAATTTTATTATATGTCATATCATATGTTAAATAAGACAAACGATTGAACAGATGATTGTTGCAGCATATCTTATCGCGCTTATTATCAGCAAAATAAAATAACGCTTATTTTTCTTATAAACATAAACTTGAGCCAAAAGTTTTGGAATTATCATCTCACCACCAAGGAGGTCCTAATAACCTACAATACATATATATTTATAATATAATATCTTGATGTAGTAACATTGCTCAAACATAATATTTCAGAGAAGTGTTCAAATGAACAAGTCTATATATAATAAATTAGGAGACTTCCGGGGGTTAAACTCTTGTCAGCTGATACAAATAGACACTTAAGCATCCGGTCAAGAACTGTATACCGAGTTCCTCTTAGGCCGTGCACACTGCAGAAGGCGTTCACATAGGGGAGAAGTCCCAATGCACCAGCCTTGCCTTATTCAAACATATATATAATAAATTAGGAGATTTCCGGGGGTTGAACTCATGACAGCTGATACAGATAGACACTTAAGCATCCCGTCAAGCACAACCTTCTATCCTCTTTTGTCCAAGAAGTGAAGATGGTTCAACAACGAGTTTCTCTCTCGCAGATGTGAAGATTAAGACAGTTAATTTCTCATGTACTGTAATGCAGTGAGATATTGTTCTAGAAAGCTGAAACATGGGTATTTTCTTCATTGGCGCCTGAACCTGAAGATTTTAGACAGGCCTCAATATCTTTGCCATTTGAGTCTGTAAACTTGAGGTAGTTTTCGGTTTCTTTCATATCTGTGCTACCATTTCTTCGATGGTACCATTTTCGGACAGAGTTTGGCCTTTTGTCACTTATGGCAATGGCAATGTCATTCGGGAAAAGGTCTTTACGCACAAAAGCATGGAAAATTGTTGTCACGAGCAGGGCTGTCACTGTGAATGTTGCAACGACACAAAGTATGATCGACAGTGACTTGGTTATAACATTTGAGACTTCAAGTGAGTACCTAAGGGTTGCAATGGCAGCACCGGTCTTTGGGAAAGTGTAGGCCCACCAAGCCAATGAAAACCTATAAATGACGAGGATATAAACCTCAAAACCTCAGACAGTTAAATTTTGAAGGAATCTTAAATACCAAATACAGAATTTATATTGGGGAAAATACTAAACTTATTAATTACTAAACTGAATGTCATTCATACTAAACCTAAAAATTCCCTACAACAGAAAGATGGTTTGATGGATTTGCCACCTTTGAAAGTCTTCTCTGTCCTCCTGACATCCACTGCCGGTATATCTTCAGCTCAAGGATTAAGATAGGCGTCATGAGGACATACCATAAAGCCTGATGTAGGTCTTTTGTCAAAGAAGGTGGAACTCCTAGAGCGAAGAACAATAAGGCTATCCACGGAGCAAAGAAGAAGTTGACACGTATTGGATGATAGTACTCACGACGAACAGCCTCAAAGTAGAATACAATCTTCAGAATGTAGGTGAAAGCGACCACGCTAAAAAGAACAACGGATAAGAACCATAGAATAATGTTTACTTTCGTGCTAATATGGAGAGATCCCATTGTAGTACTTGTGGCTAAATTTTTCCACATTATGGCTTGGCTGCTGACACCAAGGCATAAACCAAATGAAGAGATAGGGTAACGAAGAAGAAATGGCCACAGTTTATTGTCTGGAAGCAGTATTTCCTCTGAAGGCTGTAAGTTTGATGACAGTACATATAATTGAACAACATATTAGTATTTCAACTAAAGCCAGAACTACATGAATTTCAATTTTCTGGCGTGCAAAGGCACACTATTTGACAAATATGTCTATAATTGTGTAAATGACGCTTGAATGCACACAAATTAGTAAAAGGTAACAATTCCATACAAATGAAACTTTACTTTTTGATCTGTGTATAAAGGTTTTTAGTTTGACAAGTAGAAGCTAAATCTTGATATGCAAATTGTCACAAATACATTGAGAACATGAAGAACTTGTAAAAAAAGGTCATCAGAACATACCCTAAGAGTATCCAACTCCGGTCCTTCCAAGGCATCAAAATATCGGTGCACAGGTACATTCTCCATTTCAGTAGTTTTTTTAAGTGTTGTTCCTGTCTCATTTACCTTTCCACGCAAATTTGATAATTGTCTATCTAACTTTCCAGAAAATGTTTTAAAAGAATTGTATCTTTTATCTGTAAGAGTCTTTCTCATGGGGTTTCTGAGGGGGCGGTCAGGAGTTTTTCCACTTACAACTGCATCATTTAACGCAGAGCCTTTTGGTATCCGCTGTGAACAAAAGATTGGCTGTTTGATCTTTGGAATATCAGTAGAAAGTGGAGAATGTGAAACACCGCTGCTGGAAATTAATTCACAATCATCCCTAAAGAGAACTCTTTTCTTCCCCTCCATGTGGTCTTCTGTAGGAGAAGGCGGCATGCTGATGGAAATGGATCGTGTTCTCTGGTGGGACTCAAAATCACAGTTTTGGATCTCAGCTGGATCTATCTTGGTTTCCTAGTGCATTAAACATAGATAAATTATTTAAAATACAACGATCCTTTACTCGTTAAAAGTTAATAATAACTGTATTAAATTATCCACATCCTTGCTATATGTTGCAAACGTGAATGGGCTAACTCTAATATTTAAAACACCTGCTGCTATGTATGTATAATTATTTTTGATAATAAAACAGACAAAGCACACTCTTTATATATAAATAAAAACTACAGCTTTTGTTTTGTTTACAACACTAAGGCTACGGCCTTGTTTCTTTCAATCAAGAGTTATGACTCTTTTTTTTTTCTCTCTCATGTTTTCAAATTTTTGTAGTAATGCTATGTTCCTGGGTATGTCTATTTATAGTGTACAAACTTCTTATGTCATTGCTTACATATTATTTTAACTAGAAAATATGCAGCCTACCTTATATCTAGCATTCAAACTTGACTCTTCCAACTAGTAGCTCATTGATAAAACCCAGACTTTCATTTTAACAGCTGCTGCATACCAACGCCATACAACTCCCTGATTCTTAAGAAGACTTCTGTGTATTTCTTATGTGAATAGTTGACCATGCATGCATAACAAATTATTGCACCGAGCTGCCTACCATTTTTCCTGGATGAAGATTTGTACTACATTTATTCTTTTGTTTTATTCATTAACTATGCATCTGGAAGAGTTTGACATTCTAACACTCCCCCTCAAACTCGATTTTGCATTCCGAGCTTCTGCTTCATTTTTCCAAACATATTTGGCTTCAATGGCTTTGTAAATATATCCGCTAAATTTTCTTCTGTCCTGCAGTGCACCAATTCCACGATTTTATCATTCACCTGTTCTCGAAGAAAATGATATTTAATATTGATGTGCTTGTTTCGACTGTGGGACACTGGATTTTTTGCGAGTGAAATAGCGGCTTTATTATCCACGTAAATTTTAACCTTACCTTCCTCTGCAAGATTTAACTCGCCCAATATGTAGCCTGGCCACATAGCCTGACATACGCATGCTGCTGCTGCCTTGTATTCCGCCTCACATGTTGAGAGGGCAACTGTCTGTTGCTTCTTTGATGACCACGAAAAAATTGCAGAACCAATGTGAAAATCATAACCCGAAGTGCTTTTCCCGTCATCCAAGTCACCACCATAATCACTGTCTCAGTAGCCTACTAATTTTGAATTTTGAGAATGCGTGTAAAACAGACCATGATCAAGTTTACCTTTTATGTACCTCAAGATTCTTTTAGCTGCCATGAAGTGATCTTGCTTCGGTTTTTCCATGTACCTACTAACTATTCCAACTGCATACATAATATCTGGACGAGTGAAAGTTAGGTACCTCAGACTTCCAACCAAACTTTTGAACAATGTCGGATTTACCGACTCCCTCGTTGAATCAATTCTAAGCTTTATGCTTGCTTCTGCTAGCGTGCTCACTGGCTTGCATTCCTCCATTCTGAACTTCTTTAAAATCTGCTCCGCATAATTTTTCTGAGATATAAAAATCCCGTCTTTGTTTTGCTTCACCTCGAATCCAAGAAAGTATGACATTTGACCAATATCTGTCATCTCAAATTCGTTAGTCATAACTTTCTTAAAATCATCAAACATACCAGGATTGTTTCCAGTAAAGATCATGTCGTCCACATATAAGCAAACGATCATAATATCTCCCCCTGAATTTGTTTTCGTGTAGAGAGCATGCTCGTATGGACTCTTCACAAAACCATTTTTCTGAAAATACTCATCAACCCTTGTATTCCACACTCTCGGTGCCTGTTTTAGGCCGTATAAAGCTTTCTTTAGCCGGTAGACTTTATCTTCCTGGCCTTTCTGAACATATCCTGGAGGTTGTTCGATGTAGACTTCTTCTTCGAGATAACCATTTAGAAATGCTGACTTGACATCCATCTGAAATATCTTCCACTGGTTCTGAGCTGCAATTGCTGTCAGAAGCCGTATGGTATCAACTCTTGCAACTGGAGCGAATACCTCGTCATAGTCAATGCCATATCTCTGCTTGTAGCCTTTAGCCACCAACCTCGCCTTGTATTTCTCCACTTCTCCATCTTGATTCGTCTTGGTTTTATAGACCCACTTGACACTAATTGCTTTGTGTCCTTCTGGAAGATCTGTGAGCTCCCATGTATCATTCTTCTTGATTGCGCCAATTTTTTCATTCATGGATTTGTTCCATTTGCTTTCTTCAGAAGCTTCTTCAAATGTAACTGGATCACATTCAGCCATTAAGCAAAATAAGGAATAATCAAAGGATGTTTGTACCGGACTTGCTGCTTCATAAATATTATCCAGACTCCGCATCTTTCGTGGTGCTCTCCCTGAACTGCTGCTTCCTCCCGTGGATGGTGTCGATCCAGGAGTTTGTTGATTTGGACTTGGTGGAGGAGTTTGATCATCATCTCTGTCATCTTCAATGTTCTGGTTATCACCGTCATCGTCATCACCATTGAAAAATAAACCAGCAACTTTTCTTTCATCCTCGCTCCATCTTCAGTAATCTGGTTCATCGAACTCAACATCACGAGAAATGATTAATTTCTTCGTCAGGGGATTGTAGAGTCTGTACGCCGTGCTTCTTTTGTCATATCCGGTAAAAATACACTTTTCGCCTTTGTCATCCAGCTTATTTCTTTTCTAATCGGGAATATGGGCATAAGCAATACACCCAAAAATTCTGAGATGTCCAACTGATGGTTTGCTTCCGCTCCATGCTTCATTCGGAGTCTTATTTCTGACACTTTTTGTTGGACAACGATTCAACAAATACACTGCGCATTGAACGGCTTCCGCCCAGAAAGTTCTTGGCAAGTGCTTTGCTTTCACCATACTCCTTGCCATGTCAAGAATTATGCGGTTCTTCCTTTCTGCAACACTATTTTGTTGAGGAGTATATGCTGTTGTCAACTGATGATTGATGCCATGTGCTCTGCAAAAACTTTTGAACATGTTTGAAGTATACTCGCCTCCTCTATCTGATCTGAGTGTCTTCAAATAATATCCACTTTGTTTTTCCGCCAGTGCTTTGAACTCCTTGAATTTATCAAGAGCCTCCGATTTTTCTTTGATGATATACACCCAACTTTTCCTGCTAAAATCATCAATAAATGTTAGGTAATACCTATTACCTCCAAGTGATGGAATATCAAATGGACCAGCTATATCTATATGAACTATCTCCAATGGCCTCCTGGCTCTCCACGATTTTCCAACGGGAAAGCTTTGTCTGTGTTGCTTCCCTTTGACACACGCTTCACACAAATTTTCTGGTTCGTTGATTTCTGGCAAACCGTCTACCATCATTGTCTATGACAATAATTTCAGGCCAGAAAATCCAAGATGACCATATCTCAAATGCCACAACCACGAGTCATTTTTAATGACCGACTTTAAGCACTTCTGCACATTTATTTGCATATCAAGCGTAAACAAACGATTCTTTGACATCTCAACATTTGCAATCAATTCCCGAGCTTGATTTCTGATAATGAGGGAATTGTCCTGCATTTGTATATTATATCCTTTCTCCACAAGCTGACCAAGACTGATAATATTATTTTTCAATGCACGAATATAATAAACATCATTTATATATTTCTTTTCACCTTTCTTTGACATGATTGTGACGGTACCTTTTCCTTTCACCGGAATCTTTGACGAGTCACCAAAAGTAACTTCTCCGCTTATGGTGTCGTCTATCTCCGTGAATAATTCCTTGTGACCAGTCATGTGATTACTGGCCCCTGAGTCAAGATACCAAACATTCTTCTTGCTTTCCTCGTCTCTTTTGTAAGTGAGGAACATAGCAGTGCCAACATCGTTGTCTTCTTTTGCTGCTGCAAAATGACTCCTTTCTTCCACTTTTGGTGATCTACATTCATAACTGAAATGGCCAAATTTATTATAATTATAGCACTGAAATTGAGACTTGTCACCTGGTTGAAATCCTCCTCGTCCTCGGCTTCTAAAATTCTGACCACGGCCAGATGGACGATAACCTTCAGTGTTCTGGCTTCTGTTGAAGGACTGTCTTCCACGTCCTCTTCCACCACAGTAGCCACCTCTAAAGCCACCTCTTCCACGACCAGAACTGCTACTGCTTGAACTTTCAACAATGGACACCTTACTTTGCAACGCCTTTTCCAAATGGCTTGTATCATCATACTGGTTCATCCGCTGTTCATGCGCTTGAAGTGAACCAACTAACTCATCAATGGAAATTGTGGACAAATCTTTTGACTCCTCAATAGAAGTAACGACATAGTCAAATTTTCTTGTCAATGAACGGAGTAATTTTTCCATGACCCGAACATCATCGAGACTTTCTCCATTTCTCTTCATCTCGTTTGTCACTATTTTTAAACGAGTAGCATATTCACCAATATTTTCTGAGGCCTTCATTTTAATATTTTCGAACTCGCCACGAAGAACTTGGAGCCGCACCTTTTTAACTTTTTCGACACCTTGGAAAGATTTTTGCAAAATCTCCCATGCCTCTTTCGCCGTTTTTGCATCTGAAATTTTTTCAAAGGTAGATTCGTCAACACCTTGAAAAATTGTATATAGCGCCTTCTTGTCTTTTTTCCGGGATTCCTTTAATGCCGTCTTCTCGGCATTTGGTAGTGCTACTTCAGCGGCAGCATCTGCGGGCTCAATAAACCAACTTTCGACAATATCCCAATTGTCATAGGAACCCAGTAACACCTTCATCTGGATACTCCAATTCCCGTAATTTATTGCCGTTAATTTTGGAATATTTGGTTGCACCATATTTGCCATTTTCTTGAACGGAACGCTGGCTCGGATACCAGTTGTTGGAAACGTGAATGGGCTAACTCTAATATTTAAAACACCTGCTGCTATGTATGTATAATTATTTTTGATAATAAAACAGACAAAGCACACTTTTTATATATAAATAAAAACTACAGCTTTTGTTTTGTTTATAACACTAAGGCTGCGGCCTTGTTTCTTTTTTTCAAGAGTTATGACTCTCTTTTTTTCTCTCTGATGTTTTCAAATTTTTGTAGTAATGCTATGTTCCTGGGTATGTCTATTTATAGTGTACAAACTTCTTATGTCATTGCTTACATATTATTTTAACTAGAAAACATGCAGCCTACCTTATATCTAGCATTCAAACTTGACTCTTCCAACTAGTAGCTCATTGATAAAACCCAGCCTTTCATTTTAACAGCTGCTGCATACCAACGCCATACGACTCCCTGATTCTTAGGAAGACTTCTTTGTATTTCTTATGTGAATAGTTGACCATGCATGTATAACAAATTATTGCACCGAGCTGCCTACCATTTTTCCTGGATGAAGATTTGCATTACATTATTCTTTTGTTTTATTCATTAACTATGCATCTCGAAGAGTTTGACATTCTAACACTATAGCCAATCTAAAAGATAGAAGAGTAATAATCTAACAGCTGCAACGACATTACTAAGTAGTGAGACTGCCGGTAAATGACATGTAAACTACAAGAAGTAACAAATAAACATAGGTTTAGCGAAATATTTAATGGGAAAGACTTTTCAAAATAATATAGTTTTGGACTATAAACTCCAGAGTTAATTAAATGTTCAATAGCACATACGTCCATGGTACTGCAGAGCTTAAATAACAGCTATCTTGGTATACATGTTTACATAGATAGTATATGACTAAAAACATAACAAAAAGTTGAATTTTAAAGACATTAACGAAGTTTCTTCCGAAGAGTCCAACATTATGAATTCATAATATCAGTTTTATACTTTTATCACTTCAAATCCTTTGAATTTGACAAAAAAGCCCTGTCCTCTTAACTACTTAATTTTGATCAACTTAAACTCACTAGTGTTCAAAGATCACATGCATGACCCTAATCAAACAAGTTTGTTGTCGAAGCAGTTAAGGATTTAAGATAAGATTGATATGGAGATCTGGACACATACAGAAAACTGAAAAAAAAAAAGACTGCAACACCAAAATATTCTTTTCCCATGTCTATTTATGTTTTAGCAATGTGATGTTTGCTATTGCAGAAGCCTAATATGACAGACCTTAGAGAGCACAAAATTACGAAACATTAAAGTAATTAAGTTCCAATAAAATTTGAACTACCATTACAAAAGAAACAGAACAGGATCAGCAGCTAAACAGGAGCAAAGTGATTGTTGCTTGTCGGTCTTCTCATTGGTTATAACTTGTAACTATGAAATGCATCATTCAATTGAATCATGAAGATTGAGAGATTTATAACCATCTTGCATCACTATCAGTGCAGAATAGAAAGTTATATAAAACATGTAGAGACTAAAAGCTGATCTATCTATGAAAAAAAAGATGTAGCAAGCAAACATTTTTGGGAGTAAAAATGTTTTATTTGGAAAAGCAACACAAATATGACAATCCACATTAATATCTAAATCTAAGTATGCCAATAAATCAAAAAGCATGTGATTCACAGTATCAATTAAGTACAACAAAAATCTCGAAGAATTACATATTGACTTACCACGAGACAAGGAAAGCATGTGATTCACGAGATATATATATATATATATATATATATATATATATATATATATATAGATATATATATATCTGGTGGATACTTTCAAATCCACCAAAAAGTTTTAAAAGCCTTTATTTTTATTACTTTGTGTTTTGATTTATATAACTACTTCATTCCGTAATCTGCAAATCAAACACTTATATATTTATCGAGTTAGAACTGTTTTTAAAATCTTGAAAAAGTAGCCAGAATTATATTCAACCCCCCTTCTGTAATCCTTGTTGTATTGTTAGGGAATAACAGACTTTCAATTTAGTGACCATTTTGATATTTAACTCAAATGGAAAGGCATACGGACAATTCTCAATGGATCCAGCCTTATCTTCTTTATATAACAAGAAATCAGGAGATTGTGATTCCCAGGGATTGAGTCCATGGCATAGATGATACAAAGTTACACTAACGATCCAATCAAGCACAACCTTTTAAGTTCCTCTTTCGTCCAAAATCTGAAAATTGTTGTCACGAGCAGGGCCGTTACTGCTGCGATGACACAGAGTATGATAGACACTGTCATACTAATTAGGGGTGAGCAACGGGTCAGAACCGAACCGAACCAAACCCGAATCGAAAGAACCGAGAACCGAAATAGGAAAATTTTAAGAACCAAACTGGACCCGTTTATATGTAAGAACCGAACCGGAATCGAACCGTAAAATTCGGTTCGGTTCGGTTCTGAACCGAAAGAACCAAATTTATATTTTCATTTCATATTTATTTATTTTGCATATTATTTTGTATTCTAACTTTTTAAATTTTGACTAGTTTTGATTACGTATTAACGGTAACTTAGTAAAAGAAGATTTTTATTAGTGGCGGATCATTTTGAATTTAATTACTTTCTAATATTTAAGAAGAAAAATATTTATAAAAGCATTCCAATTCATGAGTAGACAAATATTCAATGAGTGGTGGTAGTGGATCAGGGGAATCCTTCATTTCCAAACTCAGGTTCCTGTTCTCTTCCATGCTGAAACGTATATACGTGCAGTTCAACATACTTAATACTTGCAAATTACAGCAAATTACAGCAACTAGTAAAAACATGTTGATACTTAGATTGAATGGAAATGAGAATTCCACTTATGCTAGTAGTTGTAAACAACACTAACACAAGATGCTATATAAACTCAATATCTTTCTTTTACAATACCAATGTGGGACAAAATCCCCATAACCCATTTCAAACAAGCAACTTTGTCTCAATATATTCATGGATTCCATTAAGAAAATATCTTAGATCCAAATATGAAAGTTTAAGTCCTCATGTCAAGGAATAACCTCCAAGTGTTAGTTTCCGGAAATCATATCAAGAACATATATAAAATATGCCTCAAACTTTCCATTTTCTAACAATATGTACTCATCTCTTCCCTCAACATCATCACATTCTTCTTTTATCGTCATATCCACCTCTAACGACCTCTCTCCGGACAGTTTCTCCTCTCTTCTCTTTCTTTTCCATTTTTACACTTAGACATCATAATTTTTCATTACAAGTTATTTGATGAACCAAGTCAATTCAAATCTCAATTAGCATCATTAGTTCTCCACCATCTTCAGTTGGTGTTATTTTTTTACCCTACTCTCGTACTCGTAGCTTTGTTAGACCATTGGAAATTCAAATGGTAAATATACATAAATTATTGGAATGGATGTAAGATTCGCTGTCATATTTTTTGTACATGGTTTACCCCTCGTGCTCCCGAAGTAAACACTCTACATTTCACGTGTACGTTGTTAACTCTAATGTATCAAAATTATAGGATATCCTATTTAGCATATGAATGTGATAAGTTGTTGATATTCACATATGAGAATTGATTCGATATATGGACTTGCGTGAAACAAATATACGCTGATATGTGTGACGTATTTAGTTGAGACAATATTTGTTTACCGTATTTGCTCGGGACTTTGGTCAGCTCCATCCGGGATTTTGGTCATCTTCATCCGGGATTCGGCAATTTAAACAATTATTTTGCAATTTTAGTTATATAGGGCCATCACTCATTAAATAACATAATTTTGTAATCTAGTTTCTCACTTATAATTGTTGTATATATTATTATTATTATTATTATTATTATTATTATTATTATTATTATGTATACATACTATTTAAACATAAATGTAATTCAAGTTAACTCTTTTTGGATGTTTTAGTGAAATTTAAATCAAGAATATTAAATTTATTTTTACTTATCATATATAATTGTCACAGCCCGCACTTCCGGACTATTAATTCTAAATCCAAAACTATTACAAAATACAATTTACTAATTCCAAATCTCTATTACAAATGTGACTTACAAAAGCGCAGCTAACGGATTTCCAAAAGTCAATCCAATTCAATCTTAAGTACTCTAAACTCCAATGCTATCCAACTCGAAATCTTAAACGAAACCTGAAATATTAAAAGAATGGCTACGAAGCCCAACAAGTACAAATTGACTAACTACTTAACTGGAAAACAATACGTGTTTTAATAAAACGATTTTTCTCAAAACAATAATAATTTTGTAAAATAATTTGTAAAGTAGATCCAACCCAAAGTTTTATATTTTAAAATTCAGAATTTAAAACAAAACAGAGCATATTTTATAACAGATCAGAACAAAATAAAACAGAACGAAATGATATTCTTATTAAATATCACAGTCTTGATCTACGGCCAGACTTTACCAGTAGCCGACATCTTATTCTTATTCTTATAATTATTTACCACACTTTTCCAGTGGTCGGCATCTAAATTTCAATAATTACGCGCCCTTAATAGGTATCTAAAGTTGCACACTCGTGCGCCTACTAAGGTTATCTAAGGCTAGTTCCAGAACTATAGTGTAAATTATGAACGGGTTCGAAAAGACTGGGTTTCAAAAGATTCTCGTATCTTATGTCTTATACAGTTTGAAACAAAATTCTTATATCTTATACGCAAAACTTTTCCGAAAATAAAAGTAAGTCAAAAAGTATTTACCTCAAAGCCTGATCAGATCTGAATTTAGCCTTTTTGACCCTCTAAATGATGTTTTCTTGGAAAACACGAAGAACGAAAGTTGTAAAGAACGAAAGGAGAGTTCCAAAAAGTCCAGAATCAATAAATTCCGTCTTGCGATGAAATTTTTACAAATTTTACAAGACTGCTGATTTATGCTGAGAAGAGCCCTACGAATTTTATGAATAAAAATGAAGAGTATTTATAACGAAACAAAACCTTATATTTTAACCTACAAGTTATCTATATTAAAATCTGCTAGTATTTTAACCTACAAGTTATCCATATTAAAAGCCATACGGGCTGCTAGTATTTATTTAGGAAAATTTAGATTAAGAGGGAGATTGTTGGGATTTTAATCTAAATTATATGTTTAAGTTATTATTTTATTTATTTGAATAAGTCAACATGCTTTATTTATTAGTAGCAATAGGATTAGTACGTGGATTAGTACGTGGAAGTAGTAGACATTTAGGTTTATTAGTGGAGAAATAGTAGGAAGGGGTTGATGGTTTAATGTTATCAGAGGCTTAAAACAATAACACAAGCTTAATTTTGAAATTTAATTCCTGTAAAGTTGTGAGTCTTCGATGTTTCTCTCATTATCATCGTTTTATTATGTTTATTTTTTAAAACCTTCCCTAAGTTTGCACGTAACATGTGCCTATTTTTTAACAAAAACAACATTTTAACAATATATTCTCAAAATACTAATATATATATATATATCTGGTGGATACTTTCAAATCCACCAAAAAGTTTTAAAAGCCTTTGTTTTTATTACTTTGTGTTTTGATTTATATAACTACTTCATTCCGTAATCTGCAAATCAAACACTTATATATTTATCGAGTTAGAACTGTTTTTAAATTCTTGAAAAAGTAGCCAGAATTACATTCAACCCCCCTTATGTAATTCTTTTTGTATTGTTAGGGAATAATAGACTTTCAATTTAGTGACCATTTTGATATTTAACTCAAATGGAAAGGCATACGGACAATTCTCAATGGATCCATCCTTATCTTCTTTATATAACAAGAAATCAGGAGATTGTGATTCTCATGGATTGAGTCCATGGCATAGCTGATATAAAGTTACACTGACGATCCAATCAAGCACAACCTTTTAAGTTCCTCTTTCGTCCAAAATGTGAAAATTGTTGTCACGAGCAGGGCCGTCACTGCTGCGATGACACAGAGTATGATAGACACTGTCACACTAATTAGGGGTGAGCAACGGGTCAAAACCGAACCGAACCAAACCCGAATCTAAAGAACCGAGAACCGAAATAGGAATATTTTAAGAACCGAACTGGACCCGTTTATATGTAAGAACCGAACCGGAACCGAACCGTAAAATTCGGTTCGGTTCGGTTTTGAACCGAAAGAACCGAATTTATATTTTCATTTCATATTTATTTATTTTGCATATTATATTGTATTCTAACTTTTTAAATTTTGACTAGTTTTGATTACATATTAACGGTAACTTAGTAAAAGAAGATTTTTATTAGTGGCGGATCATTTTGAATTCAATTACTTTCTAATATTTAAGAATAAAAATATTTATAAAAATATTCAAAACTCCATAAATATTTAAAGAAACGAGTAATACAATAAAAATCATATTTTTCTTAAAATTTATTAAAATATTATAAATAAGAAAACATAATATATAATATATATACATATATTTATATATATTTTTGTATTTATTCATTTATATACGGTTCGGTTCGGTTCTTACGGCTCTAGAATGTTAAGAACCGAACCGAACCAAGAACCGAAATTACTAGAAAAACAAAAACCGAACCGGAACCGCGATTTTTGATCGGTTTGATTCGGTTCTCGGTTCCGAACCAGGAAATGCTCACTCTTAACACTTGAGACTTCAAAGTGAATACAGCGATTAAATTTTAAGAAATAAACTAGCATAATAGCCTGTGGACGCACGCGTCATTCTCTAGTAGTCATTAAAATACATATCGATTGTCATTTTGAATGTGAGATGTTAAATACAAAAAATTATTTTGTAATGAAATTCCTGCGTTCTTAATCATGCAAGCTAAATGTGAAAGAAGTAGGATTACACCGGAAACTTAAAATTGCAATTATCCATAACAACATACAATTACATTTATATATCTTTTACGAAAAGAAAAATAAATTATAAAATGCAAAGTTCTAAAGTATGGATGTAGATAACATTATATCTTTTTATATTAAAAGGAAAACCATCTTTGTGGGCAATTCAGGATCCTTATATTTTTTAAACTTCGTACCATAATCATTATTGTCGTCAATTTTCGTAAGTGGTAAACACTACAAGACACATGTGACATTGAATTTTTCAAAGTGTTGGATAACGAAATATATTTATGATTTAAACTTGGAATGCACAGAGTTTCGGAATGATATTCTTGATATAATATCAAGTATTTTAATGATTTTTTCAGTGTGTTAAATATTAAACTAGTCACTGAAATGGAGCACATATATCATTTTGTTCACCGATCTCAATAAGTTATCATTTACAGTCACTTAAGGTGGTCTAATTATTAGTTTTTTCACCTTTTAAATTTTAAAATAAGTGTAAATATATTTAAAAATTAAAAAAATAAGAAAAAAATATGGCCATTAATATTATATACAAAGTTTTGTTCTTAGATTTTATCATGAAAAAAGACAAAAAAAAAGTTACTTTTATTTTTTAATAAACTTTAGTACGAGTTTTGGTAAAAAATAAAATGTATACTACTTAATAATTTATTTGAAGTGTAGTAAAATATCATTCGAAACATCTTATACCCAATGTTTTGACTTTTTATTGATAAAATATTTTTTAGTGTTTCGGCTTTTTTCTTTGCAGTCTTTGATGATTCTGATTATGATAGATATTTTGAGTAGATGCAATCTTTGAGTTAAAAATTTATCGATACTGATTGTAGTTTGTGTAGGTACAATATTTATAGGTGTACAGTAATTGAAACTTGTTGTATGTGGAATCGACAATGTCTCAGTCCAATTTTATTGCTATCGTATTAAAGTGTCTGTACAATATTGTAATATTCATGGCGACGACGTGTAGTTAACAATATATATATATATATATATATATATATATATATATCACATGAGATATGTATTTGAGAATATCCTTAACAACTTATAATGTTCTTGTATGTTGGATGGTAAAAAGCGATCATATCCTTAATTTTCTATTGCATAACAAAACAACTCTCAAACATAATAAATAACAATTGATCAATTGTTTCGGGTACAAATTTACCAAACCTATATATTAATAGACTATGATATTCTTTGATCGTTAACAAAATTTAGCATCCTCCAAAATTTTATAGGTTAAAAAACAAAAAATATGTGATCCCTTTTTATCTCCACTTAAATATAACAAAAATATGTGATGAATTCTTATCTCCACTTAAATGTAACATCATTTACAATATTAAACTAAATACTCATTATTAATTTATGCACGAATGCTTGTAATTTACGCCAAATGTATATGTTATGAGTTTTATTTACTTGTGCAAGCAATGGGGTTAATACAGAGCGACTATTTAAAGGAAACAAAAAATTACTTGCAAAAAACACTCCGACTTCATATAATCCATTCATCTTAATATTAATATTTTAATGTTTTAATTTTGCCAAAAAACCGAAATAATGAAAACTCATCTCTCAAAGTTTTCTATGATACCTTAGAAAAAAAGTTGAGATAGTTTTTCAAATTATGTATCATGCCAAATTCATAATTAAACTTTTTAAATTTCAATAAATTTAGAATTATATAAAATCATAAGTTATTTTGTGATCATTATTACAAAAATCATGTTTTTGTGATATTTCCCCAGGTCTGCTTATTTGTTTTCTAGTTTGGATATTTAATTGTTTATACGTTTTTGAAGTAAATAAAAATTTGACTGCCATTATTGATAATACTCAAAAAAAAAATCAAATACAAAATTCAAGACAAGATAAGAACAAAAGGACCTTAGAACCAATTAGTAAATGTTTACGTGCTAAACTTATAAATAAATTTTGTTATTTTCCCGAAACACTTCGCATCCCTTCAAGCACAACATTTTTCTTCTTTTGTCCTTGATCTGAAAATGATTAGACACCGAGTTTTCTCTAGTAACTACGGAGATTTGACAACCTAATTTTCTGGTAGTTATAAGATATTGTTCTAGAAGGCGGAAACATGTGTATTTTCTTTGTTGGCGCCACGACCAAAAGATTTTACACAAGCCTCAATATCTTTGTTATTCGGGCCTGTAAACTTAATTTTCGCTTTCTTTCATATCACTCCTACCACATCTTCAATGGTACCATTTTCGAATTTCCCATATCCTAACAATTCAGTATATTCACATGGGACCGAACCACGTTACATAATTTTTAGATTTAAAAATAGTTTACTGAGCATCATGTTTATTGATTTTACTTTTTTTAATTTTAGAAACCTTTAATGATCAAACTAAATATATGGATAAAAGTTGTTTTTTAATTTAAAAATAACTTTGAATTAATCTCATTATAATTTATAATGATTGAAATAAATTCATGGTCAAAAATACTATATACTAGACATCAATTATGAAAGGTGAGTGATATCGAAAAAACAATACTCGTCCCTCCAACAATATGAGGATATTAATTAATTTGGAAGAGATATGTGGAGGCCCCCCAATATTAATTTTATTTAAATATAACTTTCTCCAAAATCTTATAATATGTTTTAAAAAAAATATTTGATCAGTAGTAATCTCCAACTTAAATGTAATTTTATAATTTTAAACTTGATACTCACAACTTAGTTATGCGCAAATACATGTGATTTTTACATAAATGTATTTACTGTGAGTAGTAATTAACTTCGGCATATCAACGGGGTTAATATATGAACATAATAACTACAAAATTTCAATATTTTTTATAAACAAATCTCAAGTTAGTACAGAACAGCTCTGTTATAAAAGCACCATAATAAAGAAACTAGGGGCATCAAAATTAGTGGTACGGTCAACGAAGTGTTGGTGGACCGGTTGACCTCTTATGCCTCCTTACGAGATATCAGGAGTTCGACTAATGTGTGTGCGTGTGTAGTCAGGAAAAAAAATTAGTGAAACTAGAGTACATTTAAATATTTGCACTTAATATGGACAATGTGTTATTACTTGAAACCTTTTTGTTTTTGCTAAAGTACGATTAGTTGAACCTTTCTTGTTTGCATAAATATATAGGAAAATAAATATTCAAGCAAGAAACTGAAGGATCAGAGACTGTAGAACAACTTATAAATCCTGTACTCGAGTATAGAACTGGAACATAGTTCAGCCCAGTTAGAGAAAATTATGTACCAACAAGTCACAACTCACTCAAGTATATAAGTACAGACTACTGGACACTGCAGGGTCAGGCCTAACCCATCAAAAATCATCTACTCATTTTAAAGTGATGTGTAAATTTTATTAGGTCAAATTAATTATTTATACTATAAAAAAATAGTAGATATCGTGGTGCATTTCCTTCTATGTTATCATAATCTCAAACAAGATTTGCTAATCTTTTAGCACACAAATTTTATTATATGTCATATCATATGTTTAATTGGACAAATGATTGAACACGCGCTTATTATCCGCAATACAAAGTAACGCTTATTTTTCTTATATACATAAACTTGAGGCAAAAGTTTTAGACCAAGGAGGTCCTATAACAACCTACAATTCCAGGGATCAGCAATATTTAAACTATACGCTATGTACATTCATATTTGTAACTGCTGCTATCTTGATGTAGTAACATTGCTCAAACATAATATTTCAGCCAACTATCTTGTTTTATTCAATAGTTTGATCTTTAAATTCGGAACTATCATGTAGTAGAAGTACATATATAAAACGTAGCGGTTTCTGAAATAACTAATATTATCTCTCGAAGATTTCTAGCAAACAAATTTTCACATTATATATGATGTGCACAACAATACAATACAATTTTCTAGCAAACAACTTTTCCATCATTTCTAAGCTTCTATTTTCTGGTCTCATCTCCCTATCCTCTTTGAGTTATTAATCCAACAATACAATTAAGTATATTCACATGGACCGGAACACGTTACATAAATTTTAGATTTAAAAATAATTTACTTAGCCTGTTTGTTGATTTTGTTATTTTTTATTTTAGAAACTTGTAATGACCGAACTAAATATATGGACAAAAGTTGTTTTTTTTTTTAATTTTAAAATAACTTCGCACATTATAATTTATAATGATCGAAATAAATATATGCTCAAAATATATTACTATATAATATACATGAAAAAATGACGGGTCCAAGAACCAATATTCATCCCTAGTTCCCCAATAACGACACAAGAATATCAATTTTTATTAACTTACCGTAGTGTACCAGATATACCTGGAGCCCGACCAAAAAATGATAATTAATTTATTTTAAATATAACATTCTCCAAAATTTTATAGTATGTTTTACAAAAAAATATTTGATCAGTTGTCATCTCCAACTTGAATGTAATTTTGTTTACAAAGTTAAACTTGATACTCACAACTTATTTATTCGTAAATGCATGCGATTTTTACACAAATTTATATATTTTTAGTTGTAAATTACTTCGGCATATCCACTGGATTAATATATATGAATTTTTATTGTCAGGTTAATCTATGAACTTAATAACTACAAATTTTAACAACAGACCATATGTAACTATGGGCATCAAAATTAGTGGAGCTGCAGTACATATTTATATATATATGCACTTACTATGGACAGTTTGTTATTACTAGAATTTAGTATTCAATCTAATTGCAATTATCAGATTCAATCAAAAGAAACTTGTGGAATGTTGTATTCTTTAACTTTTTATTTATTTACTAGAATTTAGTATTCTCCAAAATCCTAATAATCCAAGAAAATATATGATTAGTTTCTATCTCTGTTTAAGTGTAGTTTGATGAAGTAGCAATAAAAACAATCTTTCATTAGTTATGTATGCACATTATGCACAAATGCTTGTGATTAAATACAAATGTATACATAATGAAGGTGATTAGTCATATATATTTTATACTTTCTTCGTACATTATCGGGGCAACATATAACAAAAAATATATATGTATTGACTTTAAAATTCGAATTTAAATAAGGGAAAGAATATTTAAGAAAAAATTGATATTTAATTATTTATTCAAGTTTTGAATACTTATTTTTCCTAAACAAAACATGTCTGCTATCCTTATTATCTGGTTATTATAATTCACAATATTGTTCCTTATTGTCCAGCGATTATAATTCATAATATTGTTGCTCAAATCACAGTTAAAGCGTCCAAATTTTCTTTCGACATATCATATTGCAAAGACCTTAAAAAAGGCCTTCGTGCTTTCATAGTACAACTGAATCAGATCACTTGTTTAATTCATATATAAACGAGAATGAGGATAACATTTTCTTCTAGTTGTCGGTATTTTCACTAGGAGCGAGCAAAAAACCGGAAAATCAAAACCAGACTGAAAAATGGAAAAATCAAATCGAAACAAACCGAAATTGATGAAAACCGAAAAAAATCGTAATCGAATTGAACCCATGGAACGATTTGGTAAGGATTACGTTTCATGCTTATAACCAAATCGAAAAAACCTAACCAATTATAGAATATAATATTTTATATAATACTAGATTAAAATAATAGTATGATATAATTATGTAGAATAAATAAGTAACTGTGTAAATTACCATATGCAACTCGATAAGTCAGTAATTGTATTAAACATAACTAGCTCTATATTGCACGGGCATGCACTAAATTGTTCGAATTGATGTTATTTTAGCTTATGTACATTGTTGAACTGTATATATACGTTGTTAAATTGTTCAAATTTTTTTATACTTGACCTAAATAACTTTCCCCCTCCTTCTTTCAATATTAACAAATTCATATATCTGGACATGTTAGGCCGTTGCACTTAAAACATAAAACTTTACCAAGATTATTTATGTTAGTCGATAACATTCTTCGATGTTGTGGCACGTAATGACGCAGCTTAACACCAATATAAATCAACATGATTATATATTTTATCAAATACTATAAACCAAAATATATATTATTTTTTAAATATCTAATTTGTAAATTTTTAATATTAAGAAAATGTAAGCAGTAGCATTTGAGAAAAAAATATTGGTACATTTATCGGTCGAGAATTTTGAGTAAAGTAAATATATATTGGAGGTCCACTAATTAGAAAGAATGCAATATTTAGCTAGTGCAATGCATACTCTAAATAGGTATAAATTATTAATCTATTTGTGTATTTATATGTCAGAAATATGATCAAAACTCTTTTTTGTGTTAAAAATTTTGTTGATGAGTTTTATAACATTTGATGTTACTACAAGTTTGTATTGTACCTGAATACCTGAGAGTTCCTTATTTTATAATCTTTACTTGAAATTAAACTTTGTATCTGTTCTAATAAATTCTCGGAGTGAGCGAGTATCGAACCAAGAATGTGGGACGATAGAAGATAAACTCTTAATCACTTGGACTATCCAACCATGCTCTTGAATTTGAGCTTATTTTAACCATATAATTGTTATAACACTTAAAGTATGACATGATTCTATACAATTTATTTAATAAGTGGTATGGATATTTATAATGTACATGCTTTCTTAATACATGTTTTTTTATCTATATCTTTTTAAATATCTAATTCATAAATTGTTATAATAGATCTGAATATTAGTATTAATGTGATATATGGTATAAGTTTACAAATTATGTGATAAAATATTGTTGATAGCGTGTGACAAAAATCAATGAAACTTGTGACAAAAAAATATAATAATAAACTAAAATAATTTAAATGGATTGACATTTATTTATAAAATAAGAGAAAACAACCAATATACCAAATCCTGGGTAAACCTTGACCCAATATACATGTCGTCAGTTTGTTGGCCCTGAATACCCACTTGATGCGCTAACCATGATATCATATTTATTTTATTTTAATATACATAGAAATATGTACTCATCTCTTCCCTCAACAGCATCACATTCTTCTTTTATCGTCATATCCACCTCTAACGACCTTTCTCCAGACAGTTTCTCCTCTCTTCTCTTTCTTTTCCATTTTTACACTTAGACATCATAATTTTCCATTACGAGTTATTTGATGAACCGAGTCAATTCAAATCTCAATTAGCATCATTAGTTCTCCATCATCTTCCGTTGGTGTTATTTTTTTTACCCTACTCTCGTACTCGTAGCTTTGTTAGCCGATTGGAAATTCAAATGGTAAATATACATAAATTATTGGAATGGATGTAAGATTCGCTGTCATATTTTATGTACATGGTTTACCCCTCGTGCTCCTGAAGTAAACACTCTATATTTCACGTGTACGTTGTTAACTCTAACGTATCAAAATTATAGGAAATCCTATTTAGCATATGAATGTGATAAGTTGTTGATATTCACATATGAGAATTCATTCGATATCTGGACTTGCATGAACTAAATATACGCTGATATGTGCGACGTATTTAGTTGAGATAATATTTGCATATTTGCTCGATACTTTGGTCAGCTCCATCCGAGATTTTGGTCATCTTCATCCGAGATTCGGCAATTTCTACAGCTATTTTGCTATTTTAGTTATATAGGGTCATCACTCATTAAATAATATGATTTTGTAATCTAGTTTCTCACTTATAATTGTTGTATATATTATTAATATTATTATTATTAATATTATTAATATGTATACATACTATTTAAACATAAATCTAATTCAAGTTAACTCTTTTTGGATGTTTTGGTGAAATTTAAATCATGAATATTAAATTTATTTTTACTTATCATATATAATTGTCACAGCCCGCACTTCTGGAATATTAATTCTAAATCCAAAACTATTACAAAATACAATTTACTAATTCCAAATCTCTATTACAAATGTGACTATTACAAAAGCGCAGCTAACGGAAATCTAAAAGTCAATCCAATTCAATCTTTAGTCATCTAAACTCCAATGATATCCAACTCGAAATTTTAAACGAAACCTGAAATATAAAAAGAATGAGCTACAAAGCCGAGCAAGTACAAATTGACTAACTGTTTAACTGGAAAACAATGAGTATTTTAATAAAATGATTTTTCTCAAAACAATAATAATTTTGTAAAACAATTTCTAAAGTAGATCCAACCCAAAGTTTTATATTTTAAAATTCAGAATTGAAAATAGAACAAAGTTGTCCTTATCAAGAATAGTTCTGGTGTTCCTGTGTCTCAGTTAAGGTATTCTCAGAATATTGGTAGTTTGCAATATGTTGGTAATGTGACTAGACCAGATATTTCTTACTCTGTGTCTAAGTTATCTAGATATACAAGTTGTCCAAACAAGACTCATTGGGAGGCATTGGATAGAGTTCTTAGATATCTTAAGGAACTATTTCCCTTGGTTTGTATTAGCGGAGATTTCCAGGGGTACAGCGATGCAAGTTGGATAGCTAAGAAATCCGGTTCCAATGGAGTGACTGGATATCCGTTTACCCTTGGGGGTGCAGCAGTGTCCTGAAAGTCCTCTAGACAGACTTCAATTACTCGGTCTACGTTCGAGGCTGAGTTGTGTATATTGGATGCCACGGGGAAGGAGGCTGAATGGTTACATGGATTCACTAGTACAAATTGAACTTTCAGCGACGGTCAAAATAGGTATAAGGCGTCGGTTATTGGGCATAGTATATGTAGGAGACGCTATAGGTGCAGGTCTGCTGCATCGGCAAAATGGGCGATGCTAATACTGTCGTTGTGTCGGTCAGACAACCGACGCTAAAAATCTTTTAACCGACGCATTTGTTATGAAGAACGACTTCGGTTGTGTGAAATGCCGACGCTAATACTATTTTAGTGTTGGTTAAACAACCGACGCAAAAGGCCAGTTAACCGACATAAACAATAATGATCTAGTGCGTCAGTTCTTAAAAATTCCGACACATATAATCGTTGTTATTGGCGTCGCACCTCGGAGAACCGACACCTAAAGTTAATTGATTTAAAAAAAAATAGTTTTCATTTTTATTTATATCCATTATGTCATATTTACCAATACACCTGGCAGTAACTATACAACAAACATCATTTACCAACACACCCAAAAATAGTATCTAAAATAAATCTGCTCAAAAATCTAATAATAATAAATTGAAATAATATTTCAATTTATAGTTTTTACATAAATAAATAAAAAACATTAATGGTAAAGACTACCACAAAATCATGCTAATACATGATTTCTCTTAGAAAATCAATTAAATTATGTCAGCTATTAAAGTCCAATATATGAATTGCAAACAGTGGTTTCCGAAAGATTTCTACAATTTGAAAGAATTGCGGTGATCAACACAACTATTCCTTGTTTTGAATTGTGGGTAAGAATATCTCTCATCTTTTCCATATTCTGATTTGTCATACATTGCTATTTTTTGCTTCCAAATGCTCTCAGTATTTGCTTGATCCAGGTAAAATACCTGAAACATAATAAGTATTGTAAACAATTTTTAATATTGGTTAAGTTATAATAATGTAGAAAACACATAAATTGTAAATAGTTAAATTTTGTTAGGGATGCGGGCCGGCCTCTGTAGAAAGTCAACATTTTTTTTGTAGTTCTTCTAAATCCAAAAGCACAATAATATATTACCTTCTCTAAATAAAATAAAATGGAATAGTGTAGAAAGTGTAATCCAGACATCCTTGAAATTAACTTTTAGTCAATCAAGTCAGTACATAAAATGTAATGAAAGCAAATAAAATGTGTGTTGTGTAGAATCAAATTCCAAGACATGATCTAACTTACCATTCAGGAGTGGGCCTCTTGACTTTTGGATCTACTTCATAATCCCTCTATGAGTTCCAACTCGTACTTATATGTTGGAAAAAATATAAGGTACCTTGAGACAATCCATCAAATGTGCCGCATTTTCCGCCTTTTCTAAACTCTCGAATAAGCTACCATAAGAGAAAGTAAGATAAAAAAAAACTCCATAAATGATAAACCAAACACCGAACCAGTATGTCGTGGACATACAAGCTGATGCAGCACACCGCTGAATTTGTTTCTGTCATACTATAACCCTGAATGTATAGAGTTTCAAATTATTAAAAACTCATCAAAACCAAGCTACCCTGCTGCAAACTACAAAACATGCAAGGAAGAAACTTTTGTCGACCGAAATGGAATTTTTCACAATATTTTACAAAAAACAACAAAGAAAACATCCTATTTCTAGAAAACTCGGAAGCACAGACTCTTTATTCGGAGCAAAAATGAAATTAAATTGACATTTGAAGTTGTAGAATACTTTAAAATTTGTCATTAGAATTAACAAAATTAAAAGTAATTGTATATAAAACTTATATGTCTTGCTGATAGTATTTTACATGGTAGGGTCAGGACATATGATCTACTTATTACAACATTAAAGGAATCCATTTATTGAACTTCACAGAAAAATTTTCTTAATCTACTTTCATCAATTCTCCTCCAATTTTTAAGTATCATTAAACTTGTAAAAATAAGGATTTCTTAAACCTCTATTGCTATTTGTCCCCAAGTTTTTTAAAGTAATAGTAAATGTGTCAAAATAAAAAATTAAGAAATGCACGTATCAAGCAGCATAGCACGGCTACCAAGTCAAAAAACATGCACTTTAGAACCTTCTATCTGATAACAAGAAACAAATATGATATGACTTGGGGATAGAACGTTAACTAAACATGACTTCTTACCATCTGGAATGAGACCTGCAATTTAATATTTTCAGTTTCTTAATTTAATATCCAGATTAATCTACCGTGGACTTACCAAAATTGTTCTTAGAACAATTACTTCCAAATAGCAAGACAGTTTCTCAACTTTAACAAGATGCCTTCCACTGAAAGGGCATGGTATAAACATATTTCCAGTAATTCCTTCCACCGACCCTTAAAAAAATTTACTTAATGGCACAAATGAAAGCAGGATAACTTACTTTTCCGAAAGCAGTTTCTCCTGAAAGCGTGATGGCATCTGCAATTTTTACTGAAATCCCAATGCCATATACTTCTGCCCTTGTTGACGTCGGGTGATCAATCCTGCTTTCTACCATATTTGTTGATACTGTTACTAGTTTCTGCATACTGCAACATCTTCAGATAATAGGTTCCTATTAAAACATCATTTGTTAGTTTTCATTCAGATGGTATAATATATTTATATAGATGGACAAGATTGTAGGGTGAATTCCGTACAAAGTGACACTCTCAATATCATCGAATATCATTAGCTGCTCCTTAATAGCACCAGACCCCGGACAAAAACAACTACAAGATAAGTTTGTTTTATCGTAGGTAACTGTAACAACCCCAAATCTGGGGTCAAGATTTGGTGTCACTAAACAATCCTTACATAGAATAAAGAAATAAATAAATAACCCCTTCAATCCGGATCGTTTACAGGTTATGGTATGAAACAAGAATCTAATCTTCTACAACTTACAACAACTAATATACAATTGTAAATACCTCTGAACTAATGCTCGAATCATATTCTTCTAACTTCTTCAACCTCTCGCAGCGGAGATTTCTCGATCTTCTGCTGTCTATCTAAGCTATTCATTTGTATCCTTATCTGTTTCTGGCAGAAATAAGAATTAACAAAGCAAGAGTGAGCCAAAAATGCCCAGCAAGTATATAATTTGAGTCTTAAACATTAATTTCAAAGAAAACTTTCAGACAAAATCTCGGTAATATTTTGAAGAGCGAAACACGAAATCATTTAAAGGATATACTTTATCAACTTAAAATCAATTTGATTTGCATTGCTATAAATCACATAGGACATAATGACATTTTTGTCAGAGCTTTTAGAGATCGCGTGTTTTCAAAATAGCTTCTGGTATCATTTCATAATTGAGCAATGGATGCAATAACTATTCATAAAACGACGTTCAAGAAATTCCTAACTATTCAGTATCCATCATTATCGACTAAGTTTCCATAGACTTAGCCTGCTAAACCAGCCTGATAAGGACGGGTTGAATAATTAAGAAGATCTCAATTCATTCAAGATCCTAATTATCACTGAGCAACTAATGCTGCAGCAACAATCTGAACCTCGAATATATTTAGAAACATTGTAATTTCCCGAAACTGAGTGCTAAGAAAGAATAACTTTAAACCATAATCACATTTTATTTCAAAAGGGAATGCCATTAATGGCGATCAACAATAAATTAGACTGGACACTAGAACCAACATATGCACTATAACCTGCTGATCAGTCAGGAGATAGTGCGGATCTATACCCAACTGCATAGACCCAACCAACATATGGGGCACCCAGGCAACTATGGCCTAAAGGGGTCCGGTCCATCTCCGGCCCATAGGATCCAGCTCATCACTGGTCCTCATAATAACCGTCCAGCCCGTAGAGTATTTTGATATCAAATCATTTTGATTTCAAAACATCCCAAATTAGGGTTCGCAAATAGCCCGAACGAATGGGAATTTGCTCAAGAGAGTAATCGAATTATAGAAACAATAATGGAAAGAACTGGCATAATAAGAGTAATTGCAGCGAAATATAAAACAGTTTAACTATTCTGAACTTAGAATAGGAGCGAATAAATATTTACAGTATTTAAGGAGAAAGGTTAGGAATACTTGCAGTATTTAAAAGAAAATTAAGAATACTTGCAGTATTTTAAAAGAAAAATCCAGAATACTTGCCTCAATAAGCTTTAACCGTTATTACTGGTTGACTTTGGTTCGACTTAGATCGTTCGGCTTTATCATGCACCTACTATCCTATTCTCGATACGATCCCAACATTCAGACCCTTTGGTTGGAACTTCGTTGATCTCGACGTCTAATCACTAGATCGTTCCTAGTCCGATGTCACGTCTCGGGTCTTCCGTCTAAAACCTACAGGGTTGAAATACCCTAATTCAGATAATCGCTTAAGCTTACATCAAATTACTATTCTATTTTACCCGTACGATTTCATAACCGAATTCATATTTATATGTATTATCGAAATACACATAGCAATTACGGTTCACATCTTCGAAAATCAGTTCGGTATTTAATTTCGGAAAATACGTATGTTTGTCATTTTGAAAAATAGGGTAATCGATTATTCACAAAATATCTTGTCACATTACACAAGTCAGTTTCATAAAGTTCAATTATATCCTTGTTCGACGTCTCCGACAATTACAGGTTACGTTTCCGTATTTTCGGAATTAATTTTCCGAAAATCGGACATCGGTTCCTCTATTTATCGGCCTGCCCGTCGAATCATCTCGACGTCAACCACAATCAATAATCACATCCAATCCATAACTACAATTCACAATTTCCAAACACCAGTACGAATTTAATTTATTAGTTATTATTCGTTTTCGCTTTGTAATTAATAACACGAACCAATTTATTTAATTAATAAATGTAGGACTCAGATAAGAATCATCACCGTCCACCGTCGGCTCGCCGAGGCTCATCGCCAACGGCGGTAAAACTTGTCGGTACCCGATAATTTCGGGTTTCCATACGAGTTCCACCAATTAAATCTCGATTATTAAAATAAATATACTCTAATAATAATCGAAATTTTATTTGGGTTTATATATATAGATATATATATATATATATTATTTTATTTTTTTATAATAATAATAATTCGAATAAATCGAATTATACAATCAATACAAACGCAGCAGAACAAGGCAACAAAATGCAACCACACAACTGTATATACACACACGCGCCGCACGCACATACACCGTCACCGCCATCTCGCCGAAAACCGGCGAAAGGTGGCCAGAATATTCAATCAACACATATATACATACGTATATGTATATGTATCAAACAACCAGGGATCAAAACAAATGAACCGAGAACCGAAAATAGTGGCTGGAAAACTCACACACACACAGACACGATACCCACACGCACGAGGTCCCGACAAGCCAACAACGACACACGCGCCACCACCTTGCCGGAGCGGCGAAGGGCGGCGACCACAACCCTGCACAACAGAGGGGGAAATGTACCAGAAAATAGAGAAGAAGGGGGCGGGGAAAGAGAGAAAGACGAGAGAGTAGAGGGCGAGAGAAAGAGAGAAGAGAGATTGGAGAGAGAGATTGAATTGAGAGAGACACAGGGGAGGGGTGAGAAAAAGAGACGAGGGATACGGTGGGGGGGTGAATTGGGGGAGAAAGAAAATTAAATAAAAAAAAATGAATAAACTATTCCGTGTTTATCTACTTGAACCTGAATCTAGCACCGATATTTATCTGTTTAACGAACAACTCACGGTTAATTAAAATCCAAAAATTATTAAATGTCGTATAAATATCTTAAATGATTAAAAAAATTATTTAAGATAACTTTTACAGAATTTTAAATTTATTTTTAAAGTGCAACTCGTATCCGCAAATAGGTTACTTAGCCGCTAAGTAATTGCAATAACGATCCGATTTGATATCAGTTTTGGATAATTATCCCAACTGGGCTTTTTATAAAATACTTTATACGGAAATAATGTAATAATATCCCGTCTTTTGAAAATACGGGTTTCGTTGGTTCACCGAAATGACTATCATATCGAAAATATTGCGTTGGGCCGCGCACGGGTCAAACCGTAATCCGGATCGAAAAAGTCAAAACACGGAAAATGTCCGGAATTACCAGATTAGGTTAGGAAGGAGGTTTCGGAAGAGTTTCGGGTTATAAAAACGTAAAAATGATTGAAGTCGGCTGATTCCCGGCTTTATAAAATAATTTTGTAATTATTCAGAAAATAATTAATAATTTCATAAATTATTATAAAATCATCTAACACTCCAAAAATTACCAGAAAAATACCTTAATTATCTATATTTTATTCTGAACATATTAAAATTAACATACTCACATTTTATTACATACAAACATTCAAATATTATTATCAAACACCAGATAATTCACCAAAAATTCATATAATATTCACATAATAATCATATATTGATATAAATAATTATACGATATTTCCCAGATGTTACATCCTTCCCCCCTTAAAAGGATTCTGTCCTCAGAATAACGCTAAGGAATAATACCATTATTTTTCAAATATATAACTTTCATTTTCTCAGGTTAATCTCTCAACCTCATAATTTTTTTTTTTTTTATAACTTTAACGTATAACACCAATCTTTCCTTTATAGCCTCTTGCTAACATCATATTTTATTTATTGCTTGCATAACTCAATTCAACTCTCTATCTCCTATATATATTGGAGCTAACCTACTCCTTCCGAATATCTACAGATAAACGCCTTATGAATACGCTGTATGGGTAACGGTGAAGCCAACTCACTTCTACTTATCATGTCTATTTACTACTTAGGAGGAGCAACATAACACATCTTAATTCTCTTTTTCTTTCTAATTCTAGTAACTCGTGCCTACATGCATTTCCCATTGTTACTCGGTGTTGAATCTCGTCCTCATATGTTTCTTCGTTCAAATAATCTAATTTGTAATCACTTCCTATCACACTGGAGGTAACCGTTCCTGTAATCTTCTTCTTCATTTGTAAATGATACACGGGAACCGGGGCGCATTGGCTTTCTGACGTTAACTATGATATTCCCCAAGTACCTTTCCTATAATTCCTCGGTCTCATTATTTTAATCACAATTTAGCGGTCTTTCACTGACATTAAATCTGTCAGTTACTTACATAACCTGAATCACCCTTCATTTTTATACGTAGGGAACGAAATTACCTTTCTCAGCCATATATATTTAAATATCTCATGAACTCGTTATGCCTATAACAAAAGGGTCAGCTCATTCGTAACCGTTCTATCTATCTCATTGTCTTGATGGATTAACTTGAGTTATACCAATCTGATTTTCTTTCTAATTTTAACAATTTGCGATTATGCACCTTCTATTTTCCTGACTGTTCAACTTTACTTCTCGCGTCTCCTTCTGTTTGGTTAATCTGGCCTATAATTATTTTTAATCGTATTCGAGAACCTTTAGTTGGTTTCTTGTACTTTCACTCCGTATTCGCCCGATATACTAAACTCATGGCGTTTAATGCTTAAAAATGTTTTGAATATATTAAAACTAACAATTAAAAAGGCAATCTCGACCATCGCATTTAACTCACCATTTTGTAGTATTTTTCAATATTTTTTTTTAAAACAAATAGATTCATCAAGTGAAATCTTTTACTCTTTAAATAGAATATTAATTTGGAATAGAATGAACCATAACTTTATTCAAAACCGAACTCTTGGTACTGATACTAATTTTATTGTCATATTAAATTAGATATAAATATGAACTTTGATGCTAACAACGTTCCATACTGAAGTCAACACCAATCATCTATATTAATACCACCTTTGATATTTAACAACAAAATAAGTATCAGTATATTCCAGAAGTCGGACCAAACCTGCTCTCAATTTCTAACTTTTCCTATCCCTTTATTCATTCCCCTGCTTACATGCATTCTTGGAACGAACTCCTATTTTCAACTATCGACGTTCCATCTTATTCTCTTAATAGTTCTGGCACAACCGACGTTCCCAACTTATATATTTTCTGGATTATTTTATAAAATTTCTTTATCATCCTTTTGATTTCACTTCTTGTCTTGATTAATTCTTTGTTTTCATTATTCATTATCTTTTTTTATACATAACAAATTTCTTTTTCTTAGTAATATTACTCTGTTTATTATTGGATAGGTCATTTCTGAAGTTCACACTGGAATGAAGGCTTTTATATGTACTATTTAAATTCTTACTAATAGAATTATCGAATTTCCTCGGTAGCTAATTTCTTATCCTTGCTTGGTGTATCACAAATCGCGTGTTTGACTTCTCTTCATTGACTATCATCTCTTTTCCTGAGTTCACCTACGGACTTCATCAATCTCCGTCTATCATTGGATGCTTGAATTTGCGAGCTTTCCATTATTCTACAGCAACTACTATTCAACCGTCGTTCAAAAGAAGTGTACATTCAAATATTTTATTAATTCGTTATTCGATATGGGTACACACCCAAGTTTTTCCTGGAACGCTATTGCATATGATATAATTTCTTGGTTTTATCTCATACCTTCCGATCTTGAAATATTCTTCTTACTAGCATGAACCAATAACTTCCTATTCCTTTTTATTCATCAAAAAGAGCATATTCTTCTGGATCACACCTTACCCCTGATTACAATAACATCACGTTAATTGAACTAGGCCTTTTAATTTACGTTAACGCCATTACTTTCTCCAAATTTCTTATCACTCTAATTTCGGATCTGGAAATCATGTTAGAGTTTGACTCAATCTAATTGGAATCGATTTCCATTTAACTAACCATTAGTTGGCAAAGTGGATCAATCAACTCCTTTAAATGATCACTTAAACTAAGTGCTGACTAGTTAATTGGAATCAAAGACCAATTACATAAAGTCGGTTTTGGTCATAACAACTTTCTCAAGCACCGAGATTGCAATTATTTGAAGTACTGACGAGAACGATAATATATTTCTTTGTTCTTAACTATAGGATAATTTCTGAAAATTTGGGCAGCACTTCCCCAATACCATTGACTACCAGTCGGATTCAAGCCGACATCATCAATCAACCAGATCATCCACATTCATATCCACCCACTTTTATTAACCAAAATCATCAATTTTTTTTCCACAATTCACATTTTATCATCTTGATCAGCACATGTCTCGCATATCATATATCTTTTAAAATAAGACTTAAGGTCTTAAATCAACAAGGATTAACATAACCATTCCCTTTCCAGTTCTTTCAAAATCTTATAAAATTTTATTAGTAAACTTTAAAATTTGTCTCGTTTTTCAAAATTTTATTTCGTGAGTATCTTAACTTATTTCTTATCATTACCCATTGTGTACAGTTACTTTTAAGAATTAAGCTGCGTCATTCCATCTTGAATCTTCACGATAGGTATCTTTCAGCGACGAAGAGATGTTTCACGTCGTAATTGCATGTCTGAGTCATTGTTCAGAATTTCTTTGATTTTTTTTTTTTGATCGTCGTCCCGATACTCATTTGCTCCGTTTGACGCACGCAACTTTACTTCCTTATTTTATAATTGATCTAATTATTACGGTTCACTAACGATTCGTTCCTTATCAAAATTTTCCAATTCGAAGTGTATCGCATTAACGTAATCTACCGTACTCATGAGATCCTTGTAACACGAACAACTGTCTTACTTGATATCTTTGTCATGTCCACATTTATCGGTGCATACATTTTTCCTCGTTCGCAGATGTCCACCATTCATCGATTTGCAGTCGTATCTATGTTCTTTGTATGGTTCCACGTATCACTCTATTTCATTTCTTTTGAAATCGTCAGAGAACAGACTCTACGCAAGAGGAGAGTTTGTGAATATGATTTTGATTGAAAATTGAATAAGAAATAACAATGCCACAGATAATCGGGAGAACTGGTAAATCAGAAAATTGAAAGAAGAAAAATGAGTGAAGAATGAGACAACCATATTCGTACTTAAGATGGCCAGTCTTTCATACTATATGGCATACAACACATGATTAGGTGGCGTCCCACCCGACTTTTCGTCATTTCGACAAAACGTCATATCACAGCACTGTTGTCTCAATCAGAAATCAAGGATTCGAAAAGAGAAACAATTCAGAAGGAATACAATAAATTTTCTTTCATTTTCGCCTCATATAATTTATCAACAGAAGAAACTCAGTCGTATTCACGAATCAAGATAAACATATACTATCGTATTAGAAGAAAGAATATTAGTGTTGATCACCTTCCATGCTTCACCTATACCTGTCTTCAGGATCGTGCGAGTACAGGTTCACGATTCAAGTCACATCATTGCTTCGAAGTGCTATCTGGAAATGCCTTTACATCAAATGCTTCAATAATTTGATCTTAATCGCGTCCTCCCGAAATTTATAATCACGGCTTCAGATTTCATCTATGTCGCGTAAAATACCCATCGATCACGCAATGCCTCAATTTCATCGATAAAATACGATTCTTCTCTAATCATCTAGAAGATTCTGCCATTTCCTTCAATCATCCTCCGTCCATTCGAATCACGAATCTCGTTAAATTTTAATAATTTCATGAATTGGGGTAAATAATATTTTAATATGTGGATTTAATTATTGATTTTATTAAACAACGTTTACTTTCATTTTTCACAGCAAACCTTAAGCCTTCTCCCTGCTGGTGGGTCTACTTGGTCCTTTGAATTAACAACACTGAGTCTAATTCCATTCTTCTTTTTAGGTCATTTTCTGTTTATAATAACAAGAACATAAGCAGTAATTTGACAACCAATTTGTAAAACTCATATCATGCAAAAATCTTCTGAAAGTTGATTAAGAAAATCTTTTCTGAAATCTCATTTTAAAGTTTTGGAAATCAAATATTTGGTCGTCATTACTATATACATTACTTGCTATATATTTTTTTTTTATGGTTTACCAATGACATGTCTAATTAAAATAATGTCCATATAAGGGTCTCTTCACTTTGGTACCTCTTCTATATTTCCTCGGATTCAGCTCGCACTGATTAGTCGCCGAAACTTCATTCGCCATCGTAAATCATTGTATTCGCAATTCTATCGCAACACTGACGTTTAGTACTATCTTTGACATTCCTGTCATCGTCCTTGACGTTATGCTCATAACCACTCATGCGATTCGATGTTCTGTCTGTAGATAAGGGCACATCTTCTTGCTAGTTGTACCTATACCTAGTAAGGTAAATATTGTTCCGTGCGCAGCTTCCGATAAGTGATAAGAATCTTCTCGTAACAGCGGTGCCTTCGAAACGCGCAATGTTGGTTCTTCATCAGCTTCCATCAACTGGTTACCTTTGGCGTGGAGCTCGTCTTACTACCTAATTCTAAGTTAAATCGTACTGAAACTCACGAAGTTCTCACAAGACTCAATCGCATTTTCCTTAAAACCACATGAAAGTAGGGTAACCTACCCAGTCTCCATCGATCTGTCGATTTCTCATTACTATAGAATCTGAGAACTCAATATACCTATAATGTTGTGATATTCGCCTTACACTTTCTCCGCAATCCTATCTTACCATCTCCTTATTGGATCTGCTAACCCTAATTCGTACTCAACTCAATTTATCCTGAATATGCCTAGGATCTTTCCTATCTTGTACGGCCTATCATTCATATCTTACTCTCATCTATTCTTATTTCAGTGACCAATAACCTGTAGCTCTGATACCAACTGTAACAACCCCAAATCTGGGGTCAAGATTTGGTGTCACTAAACAATCCTTACATAGAATAAAGAAATAAATAAATAACCCCTTGAATCCGGATCGTTTACAGGTTATGGTATGAAACAAGAATCTAATCTTCTACAACTTACAACAACTAATATATAATTGTAAATACCTCTGAACTAATGCTCGAATCATATTCTTCTAACTTCTTCAACCTCTCGCAGCAGAGATTTCTCGATCTTCTGCTGTCTATCTAAGCTATTCATTTGTATCCTTATCTGTTTCTGGCAGAAATAAGAATTAACAAAGCAAGAGTGAGCCAAAAATGCCCAGCAAGTATATAATTTGAGTCTTAAACATTAATTTCAAAGAAAACTTTCAGACAAAATCTCGGAAATATTTTGAAGAGCGAAACACGAAATCATTTAAAGGATATACTTTATCAACTTAAAATCAATTTGATTTGCATTGCTATAACTCACATAGGACATAATGACATTTTTGTCAGAGCTTTTAGAGATCGCGTGTTTTCAAAATAGCTTCTGGTATCATTTCATAATTGAGCAATGGATGCAATAACTATTCATAAAACGACGTTCAAGAAATTCCTAACTATTCAGTATCCATCATTATCGACTAAGTTTCCATAGACTTAGCCTGCTAAACCAGCCTGATAAGGACGGGTTGAATAATTAAGAAGATCTCAATTCATTTAAGATCCTAATTATCACTGAGCAACTAATGCTGCAGCAACAATCTGAACCTCGAATATATTTAGAAACATTGTAATTTCCCGAAACTGAGTGCTAAGAAAGAATAACTTTAAACCATAATCACATTTTATTTCAAAAGGGAATGCCATTAATGGCGATCAACAATAAATTAGACTGGACACTAGAACCAACATATGCACTATAACCTGCTGATCAGTCAGGAGATAGTGCGGATCTATACCCAACTGCATAGACCCAACCAACATATGGGGCACCCAGGCAACTATGGCCTAAAGGGGTCCGGTCCATCTCCGGCCCATAGGATCCAGCTCATCACTGGTCCTCATAATAACCGTCCAGCCCATAGAGTATTTTGATATCAAATCATTTTGATTTCAAAACATCCCAAATTAGGGTTCACAAATAGCCCGAATGAATGAGAATTTGCTCAAGAGAGTAATCGAATTATAGAAACAATAATGGAAAGAACTGGCATAATAAGAGTAATTGCAGCGAAATATAAAACAGTTTAACTATTCTGAACTTAGAATAGGAGCGAATATATATTTACAGTATTTAAGGAGAAAGGTTAGGAATACTTGCAGTATTTAAAAGAAAATTAAGAATACTTGCAGTATTTTAAAAGAAAAATCCAGAATACTTGCCTCAATAAGCTTTAACCGTTATTACTGGTTGACTTTGGTTCTACTTAGATCGTTCGGCTTTATCATGCACCTACTATCCTATTCTCGATACGATCCCAACATTCAGACCCTTTGGTTGGAACTTCGTTGATCTCGACGTCTAATCACTAGATCGTTCCTAGTCCGATGTCACGTCTCGGGTCTTCCGTCTAAAACCTACAGGGTTGAAATACCATAATTCAGATAATCGCTTAAGCTTACATCAAATCACTATTCTATTTTACCCGTACGATTTCATAACCGAATTCATATTTATATGTATTATCGAAATACACATAGCAATTACGGTTCACATCTTCGAAAATCGGTTCGGTATTTAATTTCGGAAAATACGTATGTTTGTCATTTTGAAAAATAGGGTAATCGATTATTCACAAAATATCTTGTCACATTACACAAGTCAGTTTCATAAAGTTCAATTATATCCTTGTTCGACGTCTCCGACAATTACAGATTACGTTTCCGTATTTTCGGAATTAATTTTCCGAAAATCGGACATCGGTTCCTCTATTTATCGGCCTGCCCGTCGAATCATCTCGACGTCAACCACAATCAATAATCACATCCAATCCATAACTACAATTCACAATTTCCAAACACCAGTACGAATTTAATTTATTAGTTATTATTCGTTTTCGCTTTGTAATTAATAACACGAACCAATTTATTTAATTAATAAATGTAGGACTCAGATAAGAATCATCACCGTCCACCGTCGGCTCGCCGAGGCTCATCGCCAACGGCGGTAAAACTTGTCGGTACCCGATAATTTCGGATTTCCATAATAGTTCCATCAATTAAATCTGGATTATTAAAATAAATATACTCTAATAATAATCGAAATTTTATTTGGGTTTATATATATAGATATATATATATATATTATTTTATTTTTTTATAATAATAATAATTCGAATAAATCGAATTATACAATCAATACAAACGCAGCAGAACAAGGCAACAAAATGCAACCACACAACTGTATATACACACACGCGCCGCACGCACATACACCGTCACCGCCATCTCGCCGAAAACCGGCGAAAGGTGGCCAGAATATTCAATCAACACATATATACATACGTATATGTATATGTATCAAACAACCAGGGATCAAAACAAATGAACCGAGAACCGAAAATGGTGGCTGGAAAACTCACACACACACAGACACGATACCCACACGCACGAGGTCCCGATAAGCCAACAACGACACACGCGCCACCACCTTGCCGGAGCGGCGAAGGGCGGCGACCACAACCCTGCACAACAGAGGGGGAAACGTACCAAAAAATAGAGAAGAAGGGGGCGGGGAAAGAGAGAAAGACGAGAGAGTAGAGGGCGAGAGAAAGAGAGAAGAGAGATTGGAGAGAGAGATTGAATTGAGAGAGACACAGGGGAGGGGTGAGAAAAAGAGACGAGGGATACGGTGGGGGGTGAATTGGGGGAGAAAGAAAATTAAATAAAAATAAAAAAAATGAATAAACTATTCCGTGTTTATCTACTTGAACCTGAATCTAGCACCGATATTTATCTGTTTAAATATCGTATAAATATCTTAAATGATTAAAAAAATTATTTAAGATAACTTTTACAGAATTTTAAATTTATTTTTAAAGTGCAACTCGTATCCGCAAATAGGTTACTTAGCCGCTAAGTAATTGCAATAACGATCCGATTTGATATAAGTTTTGGATAATTATCCCAATTGGGCTTTTTATAAAATACTTTATACGGAAATAATGTAATAATATCCCGTCTTTTGAAAATACGGGTTTCGTTGGTTCACCGAAATGACTATCATATCGAAAATATTGCGCTGGGTCGCGCACGGGTCAAACCGTAATCCGGATCGAAAAAGTCAAAACACGGAAAATGTCCGGAATTACCAGATTAGGTTAGGAAGGAGGTTTCAGAAGAGTTTCGGGTTATAAAAACGTAAAAATGATTGAAGTCGGCTGATTCCCGGCTTTATAAAATAATTTTGTAATTATTCAGAAAATAATTAATAATTTCATAAATTATTATAAAATCATCTAACACTCCAAAAATTACCAGAAAAATACCTTAATTATCTATATTTTATTCTGAACATATTAAAATTAACATACTCACATTTTATTACATACAAACATTCAAATATTATTATCAAACACCAGATAATTCACCAAAAATTCATATAATATTCACATAATAATCATATATTGATATAAATAATTATACGATATTTCCCAGATGTTACACTAACAATAGTAAATCAAGAGGGCCTAAATCTTGAAGGAGAAGGAGGATCACTGTAAGACTTATACTAAGGCTTTCCACTTTGTATTTTTCTCAAGTATTTCACATATAAATGTATTCCCAGTTTGGAAAGAGCGTTTATAAATCTGAACCAGAAAATAGAGAAATAAGAATAAAGCATAGTTAATTGTAATAGTAAATTACAAATATCAGTCCTGGGATATTATAAAGACTTGATTCCTCTCTAACCTATAGCTCATAACACATATGTTATACATCCTAATTCTTCCCAAACCACCAATATTTATTATTAACTTCTTTTAAACATGAGAAAATTGAATCAGAGGCAAATAATCTAAAAACTACTCAACAAACATACATATATAGAAAAGAAACAATATAAGCATACATACCAGCAAAAAAAATCCCATCTTTCTGTTTATACAAAGAACCTTAAATGGCCCAAGATAGAATCCAAAGAGTCAATCAATTAGCCATGAGAAATCGAACAGAGAGTAGCCCACTCAAACCTGAACAAGCCCAATCGATACCATATAAGTAAAACATCTCGAAATCCCGAAAATCACATCGGAAAACGAGAGTTGGAAGCAAGTAGAGAAATGGAAAATAACATTTTTAAAAGTTATTTTTAAAAATATAAATTTTTAAGTTTCATTTTCAAAATAAGGTTTGCAATCCTTACAACCTTAAAATCAATTTTGATAAAAAAAACGTTACGTAATATATTGTAGAGGTTGAAAATCATATTTTTAAAAATTAAACTCAAAATGTGTATTTCTTAAAGTAAGTTTAAAAATGACATTGTTTTGAAATATTTTTTAAAAATTACCGTATTTTTGAAAAAATCCCTATGAATTATTCTAAAATAAATAACTAAAAACATTTATCTCTACTATCCTATAATAAATATAACATGTTGTAATTTCATCATAACTGTCATATTTTAAATAAATCCCTCTTACAATAAATATTTATACTATTAACTATATTATTAATTAATATATAATAAATATTTATATTATTAAATATATTATTAACATATATATATATATTAACGAGAACTCCTACGGAATATATAGTTAAATAAAGAAATCATCTTAAATAACAAATTTGTAATTCACATCTTTCAAAATAACGTTTCAAAATAAGTAGTATATTTTGACTTTGAACACGTCACTTAAGTTGTATTGGTGAGTTAATTTTACAATTTTTTCCATAATTTTTTCTAAATCAAAATTTAGTTTAAATTATTTTATTGATAATAAATAATGAAATTATTCGGTCTATTGACCTTAAAATTACGTGATCAAAGTCAAAACATAACATCTATTATGAAACGAATGGAGTATTATTAAACATTTAAAATTTTGTTATGTCAATATTTGATTGTTGGGTGAACGGGCTTTTGATTTTAAAACTTATTTTCTAAGTAAAATGCATTTAGAAATTATAATTTGAACTTTCGGCTTATTCATATTTAATTTAATTTTAATGTGCTTAATTACTATTTTCAATTTAAAGGATTTATAAAAAAATCAAACACGTCAATAAATATAATTATTTATATCATATTCTAACGATACATCGAAAATAAAATTTAGTCATAAATATTTAATTTGAATTATTAAATTAAAATTAAAATTAATTTTTTAAATTTATATTAGAAGTTAACTTGTATGGTACTGGTCATGAGATGTTATTAAGCCTAGGTAAAACCAAATAAAGTTGAAGGAGCTAGTGGACAGTAACATATTATTTGTCAAATCTACAGCATCGGTCAAAGTTTTGCCGTCGCACAAAGTGGAACTAAAAGCGTCGGTTAAGGTGTTGACGTGGCTCAAAGTAGAAACTATGGCGTCAATTTTAAAAGGACCGGCGTTATAAATTGTTTAAGGCGTCGGCACTTCAAAACCCGACGCATTAAAGTATTTTAAGCATTGGTTAAGTGCACAGCCGACGCAATAAATATAGCCTAAGTGACATTAGGCGTCAGTTAAAGCATAGCACGGACGCATAAAACAGTATAGGCCACGCTTTTGTAAAGAACCGACGCTAAAAATGCGACATAAAAATCATTTATGTACTAGTGATTGATGTCAATGTTACCTGTAGTAAGCAAACCGCTTCCTGTCATTTATGTTCATTGTGATAGCCATACAACTATCAACAAGATCAGAAGTGTGAAATAAAATGCTAAAACAAAGAGACACATCCAAGTTAGACTTAAGTCTATAAGGGGTCTTGTGTTTGATAAGATTATTGCTACAGAGTTTATAGGAACTCAGGATAATATAGCCGATCCTTTGACTAAGGGGATTGAGCATGTTGTGGTCCTCAAGTTGAGGTTGGGGATGGGACTGATAACCCATCATGGTTCATCTACAGCGGGAACCCAATACACCTGAGAGGAGATCCCTCAAAGTGCATTCAATGTGGTAATAACAAGTTGTAAGGATGAATCGGAAGTACCTTTACTATATATAGATTGATACTTATGTATCTGAGTCTATCCCTTGGAAACCTCAAAAAGGTACTGAAACTGCTAGTATAGCAAGAATGTTTAAAACCTCTAAATGGGGTCAAGCTGTAAGACGAGATGTTAGCAGTACATCTTTGGAGATGCCCATCTAAGTAAATGTTGTTCTGAGGTCGTAATTAGAGGAAAGGGTTATTCCTCGAAGCATTTGACGAACAGGATCGAGACACGACCATAACGTCTCAAAGCCATAGATCTGACCATAGCCTTTTACTTGTCATCGTCTATGGAGTGTGATTACATTACACAGATAAATATTTAAGGTGAAATATTCCATCTATATTCGGTAGCCATCGAAGTAGAGGACTTAGGAGGGTTCAAACCCGGAAGGGTATCGACTCTGAAAAATAAGTCATGATAAAATTTGATATGTATTTCTGTATGAATTTGTGGGGGATTGTTAGAAAATGGAACTTTAAGGAATAATTAGATTATGATCTTGATGTAATTTCTGAAAACTAATAGTTGGAAGTTATTCCTTACTAAGAGGACTCAAACTTTCATGTTTGGATATAAGACATTTTCTTAGTCGAATCCATAAATAAATGCAGTTGAAATGGCTAGCTTGAAATGGGTTTGTGGTTGATTAAGTTGCAAAAACTTGAGTACCACATTGATATGATAAAAGAGTGTTGGTGGCTTTATATTATATAACATGCAAGTGTAGTGCACAACTACTAAGGCATGTGGGTATGCATGGGTGTAGTGTGGGCTTCGCGCACACACACGCGTGCCACCGCCTCAACTCGACTCGACTCGACTCGGGTCGAAGGGCGATTTGGAAGAATATCTCGGCGTCTCGTGTACGCGAGGCGACCTGGGCGAGGGATTTTGCTATTGTTTTAATTAAATAAATAGTGACTTAATATATATGGGCTTGGGCTTGTCTAACAGTTACAATTGAAATATATTTTAAGTAAAAGATTTATTTTAATTAAAAACAGATCAGTTACATTTTTAGGATAATAATAATATTCATAATCCAGCAGCCTCCTCTCCCATATCTCTCTCTTTCTCTCTGAAAATTCATACATACATAAGTTTTGGGCGACTGAGGTCTGATCGCTGTTGAGCATCACGCTGTTGTGAGCCCGGTGTTTTGTTGTTGTTTTATCCTATGAGGGTTATTGCAGGCTCTGGACACGGTAAGTGAGGGTTATAAATTCTTCAAGAATAGCCTCTTCCTCTTGAGGGATTGGTGACTCAGCAGCGAAAGTTTCATTACGATAAGTTTTCTTTCTCGTCTTCTTTTATTTAACAGTTTTTGATTGTTTTATGTTTCGACCTTCGTGGCATGTTTTCGTTATTCGTAATTTGTATTGTTCTTGTTATTCATTATATAACTGCCTTGTTGTGTTAATTTAGTTGTTGTACTATTGCTTTTCTCAACATTTTATCCTAGAATGCCATATTCTATCCAGAATTGAGTTTTTAGTTGAAATTTTTTTCATTTTTTCACAAAATTATTATTAATCGAGCCTTAGCTGCTTGAATAAATAATGAAGGTTAATGAATATAAATATATTCGATAGAACAACTAAATATAAGAGACCGCGGAATAATTAATAGATCTTATATTAAGTCGTTACAATTGCAAAAGTTACGTGTTCGTACCTTTCCGAAGTCTGCTTATCTAATTTGTGATTAGTGTAAATATAAATTCTAATATAATCTTGAAAAGACGCTCAAGAAATTTCGTTACAAAATTATAAATAATCCGAATAAAACAAAAATACTATAAAATTGATTATAAAATCGATTATAGCATGTTTAAAATCCTCTTTGAATTATAAATTTATAATACAATTTAGTATCCTCCAAAAGCTTATAAATCAAAGAAGATTAATTTATCACGTTCTCTGCTTAAGTGAAAATAAAGTTATGATATTAAAATTTAACATTCACCAATAATTTATGCACAAATGCATGTGATTTATGAGTTATCTCAGTTGCCCATGCTCATGTGATTTTTAAGTCATAAGCAAAGTCAATGTTCACACAGTTAGCAAAAAAAACAAGTGTTTACAGAGGATATATATCAGCCCAGTCATAGAAATTATGTACTAACAAGTGTTAGAGGGTCAGGTTCAGGCCAAACCCATCAAAATCATCTACCCAATATTTATTCAAGTATGTGTAATTATATTCCGTCTAATTAATTACTTTATTATATTATTAAGTACTAGTTGGTAAGCCGTGTAAAATACGGATAAAATTTAAATATTAATATTAAATAATATTTCATAAAATTTAATGACATAATTTGAGATAATAATTGAGTTACTAATTTCATACAAGAATAAATAAATAATAACTATAATACATTAAGATTTATATGGGATTTAAAAAGGGGTGAAACAAAACATTGATGAAACAAAAAAGTAGTAAAAACAAATACCAGATGTAACATTATTTAAATTTTTTAGTTTTTAATATTTTTATATTTTAAATACTGCTATAACTCTTTAATTAAACATGTCATGATCATCTTATTAAAGCTATTTTGGTGTAGATTTAATTTAAGATAATAATTAAGTAATTAATTGTAGTTGTATTAAATAAAGTCAATTAAATTAATTAAGGTAGGATTTTAATTTATAAAAATAATAAAAATATAAAGCATATAAAAGTTAAAGTATGGGTAAAAGAAATACATATACAATTATTGTTAGCTTGAAATAATTAAACAATAAGAGATATTTGGAAGCTCACTCTTTTGTTATTAAAATAAGAGACCTGAGTATATAGGCCTTATAGAAACAACAGATACTTCCACTAATCACAACTCCGAAACTACCCACAACTTCCTATAAATCAGAGACACTACTCTAACTGAAATACAAATAAAAAACCACCTAAAGACTTGGTCAATTCTAAGAAAGACCAGTTATTAAAACACAAACTTTAACACAGTTTAATATAACAATTCTATTTTGATCGCAGAACACTAGCACCTGAACACATTCCAAGTAGCCCACGCAACTTCACACATGTTACCACCTTCAGCAGCTTAGTCTCTATATCAGCAACCTGGTCTTCAGTTCGACAATAAACTAACTCTATTGTTCCATCATTACTAAGATCTCTTAAAAAATAATATTTTATGTCAATATGCTTACTTCTTCCGTGTAGAACTGGATTACTAAAAATCTTGATTGCTGAATTATTGTCGCAGAAGATTGTAGTGGCTTTAACTTGTTTTACCTGCAGCTCTTCAAGAATTCTCCTCAAACAGATTGCTTGACAAGCACAAGCTATTGCAGCAATAAATTCAGCCTCAGTTGTTAATAGGGTGACAATAGGTTGCTTCTTAGACGTCCATGAAACAGCTGTTGTACACAACATAAAAACATAGCCAGAAGTACTTCTTCTTTTATCCTCATCTCCTGCATAATCACTGTCAGTAAACCCAAATAAGCCTTTTTCACCCTTCTGGTAGAACAGCCTGAAATCTCTAGTTCCTTGCAAGTAACGAAGGATCCTTCTGGTAGAACAGCCCGAAATCTCTGTCAGGCCTTGTTGTAGTTAAATACATCAAACTACCAACAATTTGCTTGTAGAGTGTGATGTCCACCTTCGTTCCATTACGGTCTGTGTTAAGCTTTAAGCCAAATTCAGTTGGAGTGCTTGCTGGATTGCAATGCTTCATCCCAAACCTGTCCAAAATATCTTGCACATAATTCTTTTGAGATATAAAAATACCCTTTTCAGATTGTACTACTTCTATGCCTAGAAAGTAATGCAATATACCAAGATCACTCATTTTAAACTCAGCCATTATAGTTTTCTTGAATTCTTCAAAATACCAGCATCATTCCCAGTAAATATAAGATCGTCAATATATAAACACACAATAAGCAATTTTCCATCATTCCTTATTTTAACAAAAAGTGTGTGTTCATATGGACATTTATGAAAGCCTTCCTTTAAAAAATAAGCTTCAATGCGACAATACCAAGCTCGGGGAGCTTGTTTTAGCCCATAAAGAGCCTTTTTTAATCGATAAAATTTATTCTCACTTCCAATCTTAACATAATCAGGAGGTTGTTCTACAAATACCTATTCATCCAAGCTTCCGTGTAAGAAGGTTGACTTGACATCCAATTGAAAAATAGGCCATGAGTTTTGTGCTGCAAATATCATCATCAATTTGATTGTGTCATGCCTAGATATTAATTCCTTTCGAATTCCATGAGTGTCACAAAAAGTTGTAAATTCAGTTGAACAATATTCACCACCACGATCTGTTCGAAGATTCTTTATAACTTTGCCTGATTCTTTTTCAACATAAGCCTTGAAGCTTTTGAATGCATTGAAAGGTTCTAATTTTTCCTATAAAAACTTAATTCACGTTTTCTGAGAATAATTATCAATGAAAGTAATTACGTATCTTTTACCTCCATTAGACATCGGTGTTTTAGGACCGCAAATATCAGAATGCACTAATTCGAGAACCTGGTTTGCACGCCATGACTTTCCTTTCAGAAATTGAGATCGATGTTGTTTACCAATAGCACATTCTTCACAAATTTGAGAAGGAATGCTAATTTCAGGAAGACCTGTCACCATATTCTTAAGTTGTAGAGTTTTTAACCCACCAAATTTCAAATGCCCATAACGAAAATGTCATAACCAAGACGGATCTTTTTATTCAGCCGCTAGACAAGGTTGAACATATTCAATTTTCAACTGAAATAATCTATTTGAACTCATGGGAACAACAGCAATGAATCCTCTATTTGGATAATAAATCTCATAAACACCCTTAGAGATGGTGATGGCATAACCCTTTCCTTGCAACTGTCCAGCACTTAACAAATTACTTTTTAAGTCAGGAACATACATAACATTGGAGATTATTTCCGTAAAACCATTCTTAGTTTTATTATTAATATCTATTTTTCCCATCACCTTTATAGTAGATGAATGACCAAAGCTTACGCTAGAAGTATAGCTTTCATTTAAATAAGAAAAATGAGACTTACTTCCATACATGTGATGAAAGCATCCAAAATTCACAAACCAAACATCTGATTGATCATATTCAGATTCTTTAGTACTGTGAACAGCCATCAATAAGGGTTCCACTTCTTTTGTTTCAGTAAAATTTGAGCGTTCATCCATGTTTTAATCATTAGGCAGCCTTGTATAACAGTCAGAACGATAATGACCAAACTTACGACATCAAAAATACTCTACCTTGAATTTATCAAAGTGTTGACGTCCTTTTCCTTTTTCATAAAGTTGATCATCATTTGTATTAAACGTCTGGGCTACATCTTTATAACCTCGGCCTCCTCTTCCGCTACCACGAATTCTACCCCTTCCTCTTGAATTTGAGACATAGGTTGAAGCTTTCAAAGCTTGTTCTTCGGAATTTGAATTGCGATGCATCTTCTATTCATGGACCAACAAGGATCTTTGTAGTTCATCAAGGGAATAATTATCTATGTCATTTGATTCTTCAATAGAACACATGACATAATTAAAACTTGGTTTGAGGGAGCGCAAGATCTTTTCCACAATACTGATATCTTCCATCTTATCACCATGAAATCGCATTTTATTGCATATCTTCATAGTTCTGGAAAAATAACTTATTACCGATTCTCCATCCTTTATTTGTAAATTCCCATACTCCTTCCTTAAAGCCTGAAGCTGTGCACGCTTCACTCTAGCAGATCCTTGATATTTCTTCTTCATTTAATCCCAAATATCTTTGAAAGTTTCTTTGCTAAGAATTGTTTCCAAAATGGACCGATCAATGGTTTGAAACAAATAGTTTTTAGCTTTCAAATCTTTTAATTTCAGCGCCTCAAACTCCCTTTGTGCATCTTTGGATGTTGATGCCTCCTTGGACACTCCACCGGCAACAGGTGTAGATATACCAATATCTTTAGCTCTAGCTGTAATTGGTGTTACCACACCTGATTCGACGACCTTCCAATACTCTTTTGATCGAAGAAAGTTCTCAATTAACATACTCCAGTGGTCATAGTGACCATCAAAATATGGAATTGACGGTTGTATAAAATTTGAATCTGATGCCATTGACAAAATGAAACCAAAATAGCTACTGCTATTGTAATGGCTCTGATACCACTATTAGCTTGAAATAACTAATAGTAGCAGTGGAATTGACGGTTGTTTTATTTATTTTAATAAGTCAACTTGCTTTATTTATTAGTAGCAGTAGGATTAGTACGTGGAAGTAATGGTCAGTTAGGTTTATTAGTGGAAAAATAGTAGGAAGGGGTTTCTGGTTTAATGTTATTACCTGTCATTTTAAATCTATTTAAACCACTACTTGTAATCTTTTAATTGATGAGAAGTATATACAAGTTTATTTTCTGCGGTTAACACCAAATATACATGTACATACATAAATTTTAGTTTTGTCTCTATACTTAGTATCCGAGCCTATGGTCCTGAATGGTGGATATGCTCTTATTGAATATGAAAACCCATGTATTTATCTTTATTTATGGGAGCGGTCCTTTTGCTGGACGCATAAGTGCATAAGGCACCCATTCTTCCTCTCAATATGGTAATTTGAGTTATCAAAATAAGCTTTGGTGTGCTTCAGGTATCTCAAGTTGTGATGCAGGTTCAGGTGGTTCTCTAGTGGTGGTGCGGCTGTGCACACGAGTCAATCTCCAAGTGGTGCCAAATGGGCAAATAGGAGATATGGTGGACCTGATAAATCTTATGGGAATCAAGCTGCATATATTGTAGTTGAAGATTGGCTTAGGAGTAAGCATAGGAGTAAGTAATTTCTCTGCTGGTGGAGAGCTAAAACCTTGTGGTGGCAAGGTGGCGGATTAATGGGAGATAACTATGATGATGAACCATCTTTGTTATAGACAGAGGTAGCGTGCCAGACGGGCTATGTTGAAGTGCCAAACGAGCAGAAAAATTGAAAGCCAACGGGGCTAGGTTAAAAGCCATACGGGCTGCTAGTATTTATTTAGGAAAATTTAGATTAAGAGGGAGATTGTTGAGATTTCAATCTAAATTATATGTTTAAGTTATTATTTTATTTATTTGAATAAGTCAACATGCTTTATTTATTAGTAGCAGTAGGATTAGTACGTGGATTAGTATGTGGAAGTGGTAGACATTTAGGTTTATTAGTGGAGAAATAGTAGGAAGGGGTTGATGGTTTAATGTTATCACCTATTATTTTAGTTTTATTTAAACCACTACTTGTAATCTTTTAATTGATGAGAAGTATATAAGAGTTAATTTTCTCCAGTTAACACTAAATATACATGTATATACATAAATTCTAGTTTTGTCTCTACAAATATGTGCATATAAATTAAGATTAAAAAATTAAAAAGAAATTGACAACAACAAAACTTATATTGAAACCATGTTACATGTTCTATTATCTTACTCGGCCATGTTTAAGTGATGATGATTATCAGAGGCTTAAAATAATAACACAAGCTTAACTTTGAAATTTAATTCATGTAAAGTTGTAAGTCTTCGATATTTCTCTCATTATCATCGTTTTGTTATGTTTATTTTTCAAAACCTTCCCTAAGTTTGCATGCAGCATGTGCCTATTTTTTAACAAAAACAACATTTTAATAATATATTCTCAAAATACTAATATATCTCTCTCATTTGTTTATGTTAAGGAAATATGATTCACTACAACAAAAATAACTAAATTCCACTAACTAAAAGCCACCGACATTAAATTTCACCAATTTCGGTGGAATTTAAAATCAACTAGAATTTTCGTTGACGAATGAATAAAATCCATCACGTGCGGTGGAACTTAAGTTCGGTCACTTTTAATCAGTGAAATTTATAGTCGGTCGCTTTTAATCGATGGAATTTAATCTTAGTTGTGCTTTTATTTTTATTAAAATCAGTAATAATAGCTAGGCGGGAAATTTCCCTCCAAAAATTACAAATATTTGAAACAACAAAAACATCTGAATTCGGTGACTTTCATGTTAACAATAATTTAATTTACATATATTTACCTTTATATATACATATAATATTCTTGTAAGTATTCATATTCGTATATACATGCTTTTATCCTTATAAATGTTTGTCTTTATTCGTTTAATACTTACATATATGTATTGTACAGTCACATGGGTTGATTAGATGCAAATGGTGTGGCAGCCTATTTACAGGTTTTAGAGAACAAAGAAGCATTTTAATTTTCATGCTAACTTGAAGATATTTAAAGATGCTGGATAGAAAAATGAAGAAGCATGTAATTAGACTAAGACACTTTTGTCTTATTAGTTTGTCTTTTTATAATGTAACTTGGTGATATATAAAACAAGAGTAGTAAGTAGAAAAACAATCAAGCAAGTAAGCAATCAACAAGAGAAATAGATAAATATGTTTCTGTGAAGAACTTTTCTGTTCTTTGTAGTTCTACTTGTAAGCAGCTGTGTACAACATTTGTATCAAACAGTTCTCGATCTTATATATATATCTCTGGTGGAAAAGTTCAATCCACTAGAAAGTTTTAATTACTTGTGTTTAATTACTTTGTGTTTGATTACTTCAATTTTTTTATTTCGCACTTTTGCTTAATCAAACACTTTTATATATTTGAGGTAGAATAGTTCTTGAAATCGAAAAGAAACCAGAATTACATTCAACCCCTGCCCTTCTGTAATTTGTTGTTAGATTGTTTGGGAATAACAAATAGGACTGCTCACGAACCGAGCTGTACGCGAATAAGATCGAGCTCGGCTCGTTAAGAGCTCGTTTGGCTCTGCTCATTAACGAACTCGAACTTGAACAGACAAATATGTTCGTTAAGCAAAACGAGTTCGATCCGAGTTTTGGGTTGCTCGGCTCGAGCTCGGCTCGAACTCGCTCGTTAAAACTCGAAAAAATTATAAGATGTTTTAAAAAAAATTCATAAAGGTATGATTTTTTAAGTCATGTATTGGTGTCTCGGCTTATTTAAAAATATTTCTCATTGATCCAACCGTATGGATGTCATAAAATATATAGTTTATTGCTATAACCAAAGTTTCATGTCAGAATAATTTTATCCGGTTTACTGTTTTAATAGTCAAGCATTAGTTTGACTAGTGTTGGTAACCAGTGTTTAGTCCTGTATTGGTGTTTCAAATTTTTTAAAATACTTTTTATCGATCCAACCCTATGGATGTCATAAAATATATATTTTATTCATATAACCAAAGTTTCAGATCAAAATAATTTTGTAGTTATTGTAACAGTCAAGTATTAGTTTGACTACTACTAACTAGTATTCACTACTATATTGGTGTCTCAACTTATTTTAAAATATTTATCATCGATTCAACCGTATGGATGTCAAAATAAATATATTTTAGTAATATAACTAAAGTTTCAGATCAAGATAACTTTATTTGGTTTGTTATTTTAACAATCAAGCATTAGTTTGACTATTACCGCTAACTAGTTTTTAGTCATGAATTGGTGTTTCAATTTTTTTAAAAATATTTTTAATCTATCCAACCGTATGGATGTCAAGATATATATATTTTAGTGATATAACCAAAGTTTAAAAAAAAAATTATTTGATAAGTTATTTTTACAGTCAAATAGCGGTTGACCTGAATTTTTTATGGTTCGACTCGGCCCGTTTATGTTCGCGAACAAGCTCGTATTCGGCTTGTTAGTTAACGAGTTCGAGTTCGAACACGATTTTTGTTAGATAAGAAAGCTCGGCTCAGCTCGTTTCATCAAACAAAAAATATTAAAACTCGGTTTTGTTTAATAAAACCTCGACTATATTCGATTTGTGAATAGGACTAATTAAAAGTGCTAATATTTGAAATTCGGAAAGCACACTTGTCATTATCACAGTAGTTTAATGAAGAATTGGATGGTAAAGAGCGATCATATCCTTGATTCTCTATGTCATAACAAAATAACTCTCAAACATAATAAATAACAATTGATAAAAAGACAAGCATATTCTTTGATTGTTAACATTTAACAAAATCTAGCATACTCCAAAATTTTACAGGTTAAAAAACAAAAAATATGTGATAATTCTTATATCCACTTAATTATAACATCGTTTACAATATTAAACTAAATACTCATTAATAATTTATGCGCAAATGCATGTGATTTATATATTATGAGTTTTGATTTACTTATACAAGCAATGGGATTAATACAGAGCAGCTCTTTAAAGGAAATAAAAAATTGCTTACAAGGAAAACACTCTAACTAGATATAACCATTCCTCTTAATATTGAAATTTTAATGTATTATTTTTCCAAAAAACCCAAAAAATGAAAACTCATCTCTCAAAGTTTTATATGATACCCTAGAAAAAAATTGAGAGTTTTTTCAAATTATGTATCATGCCAAATTCAGTAATAATTAAACTTTTTAATTTTCAATAAATTGAGAATTATATAATACCATAAGTTATTTTGTGATCGTTATTACAAAAATCATGTTTTTGTGATATTTCCCAAGTCTGCTTATCTTTTTTCTAGTTTGGATATTTTGTTGTGTATACCTTTTTTAAGTAAATAAAAATTTGACGGCCATTATTGATAATACTCAAAAAAATTCAAATACAAAATTTAAGATTAGCGAGATAAAAACAAAAGGAGTTTAGAACCAATTACTAAATGTTTATATGCCAAACCTATAAATAAATTTTGATATTTTCCCGATACACTTAGCATCCCTTCAAGCACAACATTTTTATCTTCTTTTGTCGGAGATCTGAAAATGATTCGAAACCGAGTTTTCTCAACTAAGTACGAAGATTTGACAACCTAATTTTCTTATAATAATAAGATATTATTCTAAAAGGCGGAAATATGTGCATTTTCTTCGTTGGAGCCACGACCAAAAGATTTTACACAAGTTCAATATCTTTGTCATTCTAGCCTCTAAACTTAATTTTCACTTTTTTTCATATCACCGCTACCACATCTTCAAGGGTACCATTTTCGAATTTCCCATATCAGCCATTAACCAAACAATTCAGTATATTCACATGGGATCGAACCACGTTACATAATTTTTAAATTTCAAAATAGTTTACTGAGCATATCCTGTTTATTGATTTTACTTTTTAAATTTTAGAAACCTGTAATGATGAAACTATATATATGGATAAAAGTTATTTTTTAATTTAAAAATAACTTTGAATTAATCTCATTATAATTTACAATGGTCGAAATATATATGGTAAAAAATATATTACTATATAATAATATATTACTCTATACCGGACATCTATTACAAAGAGCGAGTGATATCAAGAGACAATATCCGTCCATAATCCTCCAATAACAGGAGAATATTAGTTAATTCGGAAGGACATCCACCAAAAATGTTTGATCAATTTAATTTAAATATAGCATTCTCCAAACTCTTATAATATAATTTATAAAAGAAAATTGATCGGTCATTATCTCCAACTTAAATGTAATTATACAATTTTAAACTTGATACTCACGACTTATTTATGCGCAAATACATGTGATTTCTACACAAATGTATATTGTGAGGTGTAATTTACTTCAGCGCATCAACGGGGTTAATATATGAACAAGCTAACTACAAAATTCCAACGTTTTTCATGAACAAACCTCGTGATAATACAAAACAACTCTGTTATAAGGGCACCATAATAAAGAAACTAGGGGCATCAAAATTAGTGAAATTTTCGACGATGGTGCACTGATTGTGCTCTTATGTCCTTACGGGAGATCAGGAGTTCGACTCATACGTGTGTGTTAATGAATTAGTAAAATGAAATTAGTAGAAATTGGAGTACATATAAATATTTGCACTTATCATGGACAGGGGTTATTACTTCAAACTTTTTTGTTTTTGCTGAAGTATTATTAGTTGAACCTTGCTTGTTTTTGAAGTATTATTAGTTGAAACTTCAAGCTGAGCCAGAGAGGGACTCGAAGCTCCAACCTTGGTCAGTAAGTTGGTATGCTGCATCACTGTCAAGGTCTTAGTCATTATGTCTGCAAGTTATGCATGGGAAGGAATATAGTGAGTGACGATGGAGCCAGAGTTTATCTTGTCACGAACAAAGTGACAGTCAATTTCAATATGCTTCGTCCTCTCGTGCAAGACGGGGTTAGCAGCTATAGAAATTGCAGCTAAGTTGTCATATTTGAGTAGTGTGGGAGGTAAGTTCTGCAATCCTATATCGTTCAAGAGTGCTGCAATCCAAGTTATCTCACAGGCTGTCAAAGCCATGGCCCTGTATTCGGTTTCAGCCGTCGATCTAGCCACCACACTTTGTTTTTTAGATTTCCATGATATTGGGGAGCTACCAAGTAGTATCCGGAATCCAGACGTTGACCTCCTGGTGGCTGGGCAGCTTGCCCAGTCACTATCACAATAAGCATGCACATGAGCTGAAGATGAGTTTGCTAGGAGAATACCCTGAGCTGGATTGTTCACCAGATACCTCAAAACTCTTTTGGCAGCCTGCATGTGCACATTCGTAGGCTTGTGCATATATTGACTCAACACATGGACCGTAAATGTGATATCAGGTCGTGTCACAGTCAGATATATTAATTTTCCCAACAATTTTTGGTAGGGATGAGGATCCACTAAAGGTTCTCCTTTTTCAGGGTGTAACTTCAGGATAACTTTTACTGGTGCTGCATTTACATAATAAAATCTGCAAGCAAATCCAGTGTATATTTCTTTTAGGATACAAAGTAGCCAGCATCAATTTTGTCTATTTCTAAGCCCAAGAAGTACCTCACATTTCCCAGATCCTTCATGTGAAATGACTTTGACAATAGAGCTTTGAGAGAGTTGATTTCCTCATTGGAATTTCCAGAAATGAGTAGATTGTCTACATATACTAGTACAAGGGTGATTTTTAATTCCTTCCTGTTTGTGAAGAGACTGTAATCAGTCTTTGATTGCAAGTAACCTAGCGTGATCAGATTTTATGAGAGTTTATTGAACCAGAGTAGGGGACTTTGCTTCAAACCGTACAAAGATTTTACAAGCTTGCACACCAGTTTTTATGGTATAGAAGCTTGATGTATAGGACATTTCATATACACAGTCTCAAGAAGGTCACCGTGTAGAAAAGCATTTGTGACGTCCATCTGAATAGCAATCCAGTCATTCATTACAGCCATATCTAGTAATGTTCTAAATGTAGTAAGCTTAATTGAATGTTCATCGAGCTCTATGCCTCTCAACTGTCCCGTCTGGATTAAATTTAGTTTTGAACAACCATTTGCACCCAATGGCTTTCTTGTTTGGTGGTAGTGTATGAAATTCGATGGCTCGATAGATAAAATAATATTCTAACTGTCAAGGCAAATGGGACAGTCTTTTATGCAAATGGGACAGTCCCTTTGCAAATGAGATAGGGTATGGGACAGTCTCTTTTAACTGCAGAAAGTAAATTACTGAAATATAAATGCAGTAATAAAGAAATTAAACAATGCAGAACACCAAGAGTTTTCACTTGGTTCGGCCCCTACACGTAGTCTATGGCCTACATCCAAGTCCCCATGCCAACTAGCATAGAGAATGTATTATATCAACTTTGATAAAAGAACTTACAGTCGTTTCCTTGATTACAAATATAGCACCTGAAAGAAACCCTTTCCCAAGCTACCTTGCTACCTAGCCCACTGCTATTCCTTAGCCTTTTAGCTACATTGCTATACTTTGAAATCAAGCTTGCCACAACCCGGCATAAAGTTGATATGAATACAAAAGTACAAGAATAAACAAATTGATTACAACTCAAACTAGGTTTCTTGTTTTTCTGGATATGAATATCTCGGGTATAAAACAAGAAAATGATTTCAGATGATGAAAGATTCTCGTGAAAGTGTTAGCTACAAATTTGAAATGAAGAGTTGTATTTATAAGCAAAGTTCTAACAGATTTATTTTCAAACACAAGATAAGGTTGGAAGATAAGTTTGTTTGAAAATATTTGAATGAAACTTTGAAACTAATCTGTTAGTACGTTTGAAAAAGATAAATCAAGTAAAGAGATAAGGCTTGAGAGATTTAAACTTGATTTATAAGATAAGGTAGTGAGTTTGTTTGAGATAAGGTTTATCCAGATAAACAAGATATACACAAACCCTAACAACCTACTACTAAACCTGTGGGATAGACTTCCAGGAAGATTGAACCAACTGCATTCTGATAAACATTGCTGAGATCTCGGATGATTCCAATCTGAAGTCTTCATTCTGTTGCTAAGAACTCTTATCATCATAAACATTTGAATTAACATTCTCCCCCTTTTATGATGATGACAAAGAAAGCATAAATGCTCCCCTATCAAAAACACTAAAGGCCTGTAAAACAAAGTTAGAACCAACAGAATATATTGCAGTTTATAATACATGCAATCAATATGAGAATGAGACAACTAAAGAATGAATGAGACACAAGATCAATATGCATAAAAGAAACAGTCTCAAACATTAAACACTTAAAACAGAAAACAACCCATCCATAAACCAGGATGTCCAGTTGCAATAGTTATCTAACAAATCCAAAATATCAGTTAATCAAAAAGTCATCCAAAAACATCCATCAAAAACATAAACACCCATCACAAAGTCATCCAAAAACATCCATCAAAAACATAATCTGAAGAACCAAAAACGTCTTTCTTAAAAACATCATAATTTCTCCCCCTTCATCATAAAAGGGTCCTTAATCGGAATCGGAAATGTTAACTGGATCTTTGCGTTTGCCTGAACCAGAAGCCTTGTTCTGGGATGAAGGAAACACTGGAGCTGAGCCATACTCTGAAAATAGCTTGTCAAAAGCTTCCCGAGCTGGTGCCTTTCCGTCCCTTTCACGAAGCCAGTCAAAAATCTTTGCCTTGTATTCTTCTCTGGTCATACCAAAAACTGAAGGTGGAGGAATGGCAGGGACTGGTAGAGGAGCAGTGATTTCTTCTAGAGTACAATCTCCAATCCAGTCTCGTTTCTTGTGCCAATACCTCTTGCTCTTGTCTTGCATGGCTGACAACTACTGAGATAGAAATTTAGTCTCTGACCCAAGCTTAAAAAACAACTTAACAAATTCCTTTTCCCATGCCTTAGCAGAGGAAACCATCCCTTCCTGCAGAGTCCCAAACTCAAAGTCTATGGTCTTAGACAACTTGACATCAGAAGTATGCAATACAGAGAGTTTGGCATTGATATCATCCAAAGACGAACAAACATACTTTCTAAACAACTCAAAAGAAGCATTTAGAATACTAACTTCAGAAGTTAGTGATCCAAGGGTTTTGACAGAAGCAAAATGCTGATTAAGATTAGCCAAAGCAACAGAATTTTCATTTAATTTGATCAACAGAGAATTAAGAAGAGTATTGGTAGGCTGATCAAAGGGGTCTGAGGCATAATTAGGAGACTTAGGAATACCACCAACATTCCTAGAAGCATCATCAAAATCTAACTCATTGGACTCAGAAACAACTAAACCATTTAAGGTTAATACTGACAAGTCAAAAACTACGGAAATCTTATCAGACACAGAAGCGGGGGTCAAGGCACAAAAATATTCAAATACTCGAGATAAAAGGCCAGGGTATGGTAAGTGCATAGAACCATGCTTGGCACAGTGACCCATATTGGATATAATCAAGGAAGCAACATTGCACTGAATCTTTTTAACAAAAACAGACATAAGAATACAATCTTGGAAAGTGACTCTATCACGACCGGATTTATGAGGCATAACATTCGTATGAAATAAGTGAAATAAAATAAGAGAAACTGGGGTTAAATCATTTACCGAAGGTTTGACTGACACCGAAACAAAATTGTCACCAAGAATGACCTTGAGCTGTTCCTCGTACTGGAGACCAGGAATGTCTTGAAACGCTTGATGAGTTGTCGACGGACAAACTCCCTTGTCAGAAACACTAGTAAGTCGTGCCAGAAGATCCGCTTTAAAACAAACAGGATTCCCTTGGACTTCTGAGAACACAATATTTCCATCCAAAATACGTAGCTTGGCGTAGAATTCTTTCACTAACTCGGGATAAATAATCTCCGGGGGCGACAACAATGACGAACAACCTACTGAATCAAACAAGCCCACAATACCGATTTTCTTCAGAAGATCCAGATCACACAGGCGTTCCTTCAGAATCAACTTTGACATCACTTTCATCGAAGTAGTCTCCTTTGCATGTCGCTCAAAAGAACTATCAGACATTCCGCTTGATACTTCCGGTTCAAAATTACCGACCCGTTGACGCTTGGAACCTGAAGCCGCATCAGTTGGGGTATGTTGAGCGGTAGATCGAGAACGGGTGAAAGGGGTAGATTTGCGTGCCATGGATAGAGGTGAGAAAGTAGAAAAGAAATTGAGAAAGGTTTTTGATTGAGTTTAAGAGAGAGAAGGTGAATAGGAAACTGAAAGGGTTAAGAAGATGAGTTTAAATAAAAAGTGAGAATTGAAGAGATAGAGATTGAAAAAAAGTCGAAGAGATGCAAGACTGAAGTTATGTACTGAAAGAGTAATACATGCACGAGTTTCAAGGATATGAAAAGTCTAATCAAAAGATTTACAAAATCTAATGCTATATACACGCATAAACACACGGACAAATAAAATAAAAAACACAAATTCATAAACAGGAACCTAATTACTCAAATAATAAATACACAACGTATATTTAAGTATTATGACATAATTCATGTTTAAACACATAAATTACATAAAATCACGTAATAAATTACAGAGAACACATACCTAATTCACGACGAATTTTACAAAATCTATCTTCAGCTAAAGGCTTAGTGAAGATATCTGCACGCTGTTTCTCAGTAGAAATATAAATAAGCTCAATATTACCTTTAGAAACATTATCTCGTAGAAAATGGTGACGAACATCAATATGCTTAGTACGAGAATGCATAACAGGATTTTTAGAGATATTAATTACAGAGGTATTATCACAATAAATAGGAATATTTGAGTAAGAAATACCAAAATCCTGCAATGTTTGTTGCATCCACAAAATTTGAGCACAGCAACTTCCAGCTGCAATGTACTCTCCTTCAGCGGTAGAAAGAGCTACTGAAGTTTGCTTTTTACTATGCCATGCAACTAAACAATCTCCTAAAAATTCACAAGCACCACTTGTGCTTTTTCTATCAACCTGTGACCCTGCATAGTCAGCATCTGAAAAACCGATTAAGTCAAAGGAAGAGGAGCTTGGATAAAATAATCCCAAGTCACTCGTACCTTTCAAATATTTAAAAATACGTTTAATGGCATTCAAATGAGATTCTTTAGGTTGAGATTGAAAACGAGCACACAAGCATACACTATACATAATGTCAGGTTGTGAGGCAGTTAAATATAACAATGAACCAATCATACCTCGAAATTTAGTGACATCTACAAGTGTACCTTGTTCATCCTTAGTAAGCTTAACTGAAGTACTCATCGGAGTTGATTTAGGTGTGACATGATCAAGTGCAAACCTTTTGACTAAATCCTTTATGTACTTGCCTTGGTGAATAAATATTCCTGCATTAGACTGATTAATTTGCAAACCTAGAAAGTACTGCAATTCACCCATCAAATACATATCGAATTCCTTATGCATGCAATCAGAAAACCACTTACACAAAGATCCGTTAGAAGATCCAAATACTATATCATCAACATAAACTTGAACTAAAAAAAAATTATCACGTTTATGAAAAATAAAGAGAGTTGGATCGAGTGTACCGCGAATGAAACCATTGTTCACAAGAAATTGACTGAGACGCTCGTACCAACAACGAGGGGACTGTCTCAATCCATAGACAGATTTCTTGAGCTTGTAAACATAGTTAGGGTACTTCTCGTGAATGAAACCTGGAGGCTGCTTCACGTAGACTTCTTCCTTGAGATAGCCATTTAGAAATGCGCTTTTGACGTCCATCTGATAGAGCTTGAACTTCTTGTGAGCTGCAAAGGCCATTAAGATTCGAATAGCTTCTAAACGAGCTACTGGAGCATATGTCTCGTCGTAATCGATTCCTTCCTGCTGGTTGTATCCCTGAGCAACCAACCGAGCTTTGTTTCGAATGATATTTCCATCTTCATCTTTCTTATTCTTGAAAACCTAACGAGTACCAATGATCTTGGCATCCTGAGGAGGTGGGACGAGTTCCCAAACATCACAACGCTCGAACTGGTTCAATTCCTCCTCCATTGCAACAGACCAGTGTTCGTCTGCAACTGCTTCTTGAGCATTCTTTAGTTCGAATTCAGCAACAAAAGCACAGAATGCACATAGATTATGAAGTCTGCTTCGAGTAGAAATTCCTTGATCTAAATCAGTGAGAAGATTATCTGGTGGATGATTCTTCACAGTCCTAGAAGACTTAGGAAGTTGAATATTACTCATTTCTTCCTCATTAGAATTGTCTGCCTGGAAATGAATAGGAGTTGTCTCATTCAAAAGAGACTGCCTCATTTCCGCTTGTGAAGATTTATCCAGAAGAGTAACAGAATTCACATTTGAAACACTATCGGGAGTCTTTGGAGAACCAGAAGATGCATCTGAAGCTTGAGTAGATCCTGAAGAATTATCAGAAGACTGAGATGGACCTGGAGAGTCTTGACTGTTTGATTTGTCAGAATGAGACTGACTCTTTTCAGAATGAGACTGTCTCATTTGGGAATGAGCCGATAGATCCGCAGTCTTCATCAATTTGAGATATATTCCTTGAAGATTCATTGAACGTAATATTGATGGATTCTTCTACTTTGTTCTTGACAGAATTATAAACACGATAAGCTTTGTTTGTTGTAGAATATCCCAAGAAGATTCCTTCCGTAGATTTCGCATCGAACTTGCCTCGATTATTTTGAGTATCTAAAATAAAACACTTGGAACCAAATACTCGAAAATAACTAATGTTAGGAGTCCTTTTCTTAAGCAATTCATACGGAGTTTTAAGCAAAATAGGACGAATAAGTACTCTATTTAAAACATAACAGAAAGTGTGTACCGCTTCAGCCCAAAATTTTCTTGGAAGCTTACTCTCATGCAGTAGAGTTCTGGCAGTTTCCTGTAGAGTTCTGTTCTTGTGTTCTACTACTCCGTTCTGCTGAGGAGTTCGAGGAGCTGAGAATTCATGAGTGATTCCTCTTGATTTACAGAAGGTTATGAAATCCTTCTCGAATTCACCTCCATGATCACTACGAATAGTCTTGAGCTTAAATGAATACTTAGTCTCAAAGTTAGTAATAAGAACCTTAAACTCAACAAAAGCTTCATCCTTAGTTCGTAAAAATAATACCCAAGTGAAACGAGAATAATCATCAACTATAACAAAAGCATAATTCTTACCTCCTAAGCTTACATACCTTTCTGGGCCAAAAAGATCTAAATGAAGAAGATGCAAAGGAACAGAAGTTGATACTTTATTCTTAGCAGTAAAGGAAGTTTTCACCTATTTTCCAAGTTGGCAAGCTGAACAAGGTTCTAATTTCTTGTACTTCAGCTTTGGTAGACCTCGAACCAGATCATGAGAAGATATCTTCTGAAGAAGATCCATGTGAACATGGCCTAGACGTCGATGCCAAAGATACTACTAATCTTGAACAGTAGCAAGACAAATTTCCTCCTGCTGTTCATCAAAATCTAACACGAAAATATTTCCTTTTCTTTTGGCAACTAAAGCAAACTCGTTAGTCTTAGTACCAATATAGCATACATCTTTATCGAACTTAACCTTATGACCAGCATCAGTAAGTTGACTTACACTAATGAGATTATATTTCAAACCATCAACTAAACGATCATTAGAAATGGCAAACCTGTCATTACCAATGGTGCCTTTTCCAACAATTCTGACGGTGTTTGAATCTCCAAGAGTAACTAAGCCACCTTCCTTGGCAACTAGAGATAGAAACTTGGATTTATCACCTGTCATGTGACGTGAACATCCACTGTCGATGATCCATTTATTTCGCGGAACATGGACCTTCAAACAAACCTGGAAGAATTGCTTTATCCCTTAGGTACCCACTTAACCTTGGGTCCTGGTTGGTTAGTATCACAAATCTTATATAAATGTCTATCTGATTTCTTAATCCACATCTGGACAATATTAACAGAAGTATTAGCAGATTTATATCTAGTAGACGATTTATAAGATGAGTTAGAGGAGTGGCCCTTGATACCACATAATCTAGATTCAGATGTAGGGTGGTCAGCTTTGCCACAATCTCGACATTTCTCATAAGGCATCTATATTTCATAGGAGCTCGCTTATAACCGCCTTGAAATGCACGTTTCTTGATTGACTCACCTCCTAAACCTCCTTTATCAAGAAAAGATTTTTGTACACCAAGAAGAGCGTTCAAAGTTCCTTCTCCATGAAAACATTTAGCTAAATCCTTTTCAAGCTGTTCGACTTTCTGCTTTAATTCAGGAACTAAGGGATCAGGAGCACTGTCTTCTTTACCGGTTTCTGAATCAACAGATATTGACTCTTTCTTCAAGGCTTCAAGGCATACATCCTTCATCTCAATCTCATTTTTGAGATATTGATTTTCTTCAGTAAGTTTTGAAACCCTTTCAAGCAATGATTTGTTCTCAGCAACTAGGGCTTCTTCCTTCATGGGGTCATCCATTTCACTAAGAACTTCACTTAAAGCTTGCTTTAAATAAGCATTCTTTTCTTTCAACTTCTTAACCTGGACCTGCAAATTTAAAATAGATGGAGATATATTTGAATTATACTTAATATTATGTACCTCATCATTATCACTGGAGTTGTCCTCTAGTCCAGCAAAGCAAAGTTGAGCAACTTCATCGTCTGAATCGATCTCCACATCAGATTCATCATCACTCCAGGTAATTAATGCCTTCTTTTTGTTCTTCAGCTTGTAGCAGTCCTTTTTGAAGTGCCCTTTCTTTCCACACTCAAAACAAGTATCCTTGCTTTGATTCACTTTAACTTCCTTGCTCGGATTAGATTTGAAGTCCTTCTTTGGAAACTGTGACTTCATAGGTCATTTGGAAACATTCCGTTTGGCAAGAAATTTATGAAACTTCTTTGTTAGAAGAGCAATATCTTCATCAGAATCGTCAGGAGACTCGTCTGCATCTGTATTAAGTGCAAGAGTTTTCTTTCGTGGAGCCTCATCTTCTTCATCATATCTGTGTAGCTGGTTTTCAAATTCTTCCAATTCACTGAACAGTGTTAGAGTATCCATAATCGAAAACAGTGTTGAATCCTGCAGAATGGTAACCTTTGGAGCAAACTTCTTTGGCATTGTTCTGAGGATTTTCCTATTAATCTCAGATTGAGGAATGATCCTTTCCAGAAGTGAGATGGAGTTCATCAATGTCAGAAACCTCCCTTGAGCATCTCGCACGCTTTCATCTCTTTCCAACCTGAAACCTTCATAGTCACTCATTAGCATACTTAATTTTACTTCACGTACCTTAGACGTGCCTTCGTGGCTGACTTTGATCGTATTCCAAATCTGCTTGGCAGTAGTACATGCTGAAACTTTTCTTAATTCTGTAGCTACCATGCCATTGAGAAGTGAGTTCATAGCTTTAGCATTGGAATTCATTGCGTTCACTTCTTCGGGAGAGAGATCCTTGAGAGATTTTGGCTTCCCTTCTTTCACAGGAATTGTGAAACTATTTTCTACAGCATCCCATTCAAATGCATCACGCTGGAGAAAAATTTTCATCTGAAACTTCCAGTCATTGTAGTTTTCAGCACCATGAAGCAGTGGTGGATAATTGTTTGAATACCTATCTGGTTGAGCCATGGATCGCTAGCAAAATAAACACTAAAAAGAGAATTAAATGCACCTGCTCTGATACCAAATGAAATTCGATGGCTCGATAGATAAAATAATATTCTAACTGTCAAGGCAAATGGGACAGTCTCTTATGCAAATGGGACAGTCCCTTTATAAATGAGACAGGGTATGGGACAGTCTCTTTTAACTGCAGAAAGTAAATTACTGAAATATAAATGCAGTAATAAAGAAATTAAACAATGCAGAACACCAAGAGTTTTCACTTGGTTCGGCCCCTACACCTAGTCTATGGCCTACATCCAAGTCCCCATGCCAACTAGCATAGAGAATGTATTATATCAACTTTAATAAAAGAACTTACAGTCTTTTCCTTGATTACAAATATAGCACCTGAAAGAAACCCTTTTCCAAGCTACCTTGCTACCTAGCCCACTGCTATTCCTTAGCCTTCTAGCTACCTTGCTATACTTTGAAATCAAGCTTGCCACAACCCGGCACAAAGTTGATATGAATACAAAAGTACAAGAATAAACAAATTGATTACAACTCAAACTAGGTTTCTTGTTTTTCTGGATATGAATATCTCGGGTATGAAACAAGAAAATGATTTCAGATGATGAAAGATTCTCGTGAAAGTGTTAGCTACAAATCTGAAATGAAGAGTTGTATTTATAAGCAAAGTTCTAACAGATTTATTTTCAAACACAAGATAAGGTTGGAAGATAAGTTTGTTTGAAAATATTTGAATGAAACTTTGAAACTAATCTGTTAGTACGTTTGAAAAAGATAAATCAAGTAAAGAGATAAGGCTTGAGAGATTTAAACTTGATTTATAAGATAAGGTGGTGAGTTTGTTTGAGATAAGGTTTATCCAGATAAACAAGATATACACAAACCCTAACAACCTAATACTAAACCTGCGGGATAGACTTCCAGGAAGATTGAACCAACTGCATTCTGATAAACATTCCTGAGATCTCGGATGATTCCAATCTGAAGTCTTCATTCTGTTGCTAAGAACTCTTATCATCATAAACATTTGAATTAACAGTGTAGTGACTTCCCACGTTCCATTGTCCTCCTGAGCTGACAACTCTCTGTTCATAGCGTCCAACTAATGTGCTTCTTGTACTGCTTAATTGAATGTTACAGGATCATTGTTGTTGGATAGAGATGCCAAGAAATAATTGAATTGAGGATTGACAACTTGATCAGCAACATACGATATGTTGGCATTTGGTAGTGCTGTATGAACAAAGTTTTCCAACCAAGCTGGTGTTTTTGTGACTCTCGTAGATCTTCTTAACACTGGGGAGTCCTGAGATGTTTCCTCATTGTCAGACATATCTGGTGCTTCATCTGTCTCAGTGACAAATATGTCATCATCACTAGTATCTTTCAATTTAGGCAGTTGTGGCATTATACAAGGAACAGGGTGAACATATGTTTGGGGTGAGGTAGGATTTAAGGGAAACACAGTCTCGTGAAATATGGCATCTCGAGTAACAAACATCTGCATATTTATCAAGTTCAGTAATTTGTAGCCTTTCGGGTTAGGAGGGTATCCAATTATCACACAAGGTACTGATCTCGGTTCAAATTTATCATGAGTTTGGCTTGGGTTAGACGCAAGTATCAAACAACCAAAGGCTCTCAAATTGTTAAATGACGTAGGCTCTTTGTGAAGTATTTCATATGTGATTTTGTTATTTAAGGCTTGTGTGGGTAGTCTGTTTATTAGGTAAGTGGCAGTCATCACAAACTCTCCCCAGTAGGACAAAGAAAGTCCACATTGAAATTTCAAACATCTTGCAATCTCTAGAATTTGCATGTGCTTTCTCTCAACCTTGGCATTTTGCTAGGGTCGATTTACACAAGATTTTTGATGAATAATTCCATAAGTTTTGTAAAATTGAGTGCAAGTAACATCTGCAAATTCAGGTGCATTATCTGAACCAATAGAGTTAATAGCAGCAGCAAATTGAGTACGAACATACTTGTAAAAGCTATTATAATAATGAAACTGTTAAATAATATAGTATTAATATATATGTTAATATGTATGTATTAATGTATGTACACATGCATATATACACAATCACTATCTGATAATGATAATGAGCTATAGATAAATATACATGTTAAATACATACCAAATAATAAATTCTTATAAATGAGTTATAAGATGAAATAAAAATGACATAGATAATAATGTAAGTATTAATAAATATTAATGAAATTAACAATGATTTAATTATATTATATAATAATATGTTATAAATTAGTGATCAGATGAAATAAATATGACATAGATAATAATGTAAGTATTAATAAATATTAATAAAATTATAAATGAGTAAATTATGTTATATAATAATGAGGTAGATATAAATATAATTATTAATTATGAAGTAATAAATGATTATTAATAATTGAAATAAATATTTTATAAATATATATTAGATTATTCATAATTAAATTTGTTCGTTGAACTCCAATATTATTATTTAATATAAATAATAGATGAACACAAATTGATCTTTAAATAGAAGCTCCTGTGTAGAATTCTTAATACTTTATCACTTTAGTGTCAATCCCTACCCTCTTTTACAGTAACACCACCAGTCTTCTATAGTTTTTTTAAAAATTTAAATTTGATTATAAGCTCATTTTGTAAATATAAATTGTGTTATTATAATGAATTTTAAATTATATTTTCTTTTATGCTATAATATTTTCAAGCTAATAACTATTAAATTTGTAAACATATTAAAATTAGGTAGAAATTTTTTTTAAAAAAAACATGAACCAATAAACGGTTAACCGAACCAAAAACATTATTTCGGAAAAATGAGCACAAACCGACATGCACACTCGTACTTTTCACTTTTTATTATCCTAACATGTTTTTAACCCGGAAATCCAGCATATCTAAACGAGGCATAAACGCAAACGCGTCATCAGATTTTTCAACTTAATCTACTAATCTACTTGGCCTATAAATATTTTAGGGCAGTAACCACAATAACAATATTTTAAAATTTAATTAGAAAATGGAGTCATTTTTAAACATTTTCCAAAAATACCTTATTTTAAGTATAATTATTTTTAAAATATAATTTTCAGCCTTTAACATCCAGTTTTATCGACATTTTATTTTATATTTTTTTTTTAAATAAATTTGATTTATGTTGTATAGGTTGATTTTATATTTGAAATCCAATTCAAATCTAAAATTAACTTTGAAGAAAATAAAATTGAAGTTGCAAATTTACATTGCAAAACTTATAAATCATATTTTTGAAAATGAAATTTTTAAAAATTATGTTTTTGAAAATTATTTTATTCATATTTTTGGAAAAACTATTGTCTAAAAGTTGTATTTTTTAGAAAACCTTTCGGTTTTTTCTTTCAATTATATTCGAACAACTTTGAATGACATTGTAACTTTTAAGAATTATAATCAAAATTTACACGAACATCAATTAAAAAAAGTTAATATATAATACCGAATTTTGTATACAGAATTGAGAATTCAACCGTAAATATCGTGATACTAGAGATCACTCTCAAATCGGGTTAATAATCTAGTGAGTCACTAAGTAGGGCTAGTATATCATTTATCATGTTGTTCACCGAACTTCAAGCGGTTTCAAACTGATCACTTAATTTTATGACCAGAAAAATGAAATTTTAAAATTTATGGCATGCGCTATCTATCTCAAAAGGTAAAGACTAACTCAACGATGTAACAGTTTTGTCTCTGAAATAATATGTATATTGATAGGGAATAAAATAAACTCTTATTGCGTAATTAATATCACATTAATTGTATTAACATTGGCTTGACAGTTAAGCACATTAGAGGAGGCCCAAGACCCTTGATAGGGGCCAAAAATAGCCTAGGAATATAATTGGTGTTAAAATTAATTAGACGAGATATGGTCCAATAACGAAGCCCAATTAGAAAGGGCCCAAAACCTTGAATATTAATTAATTATAAAATTAATTAATAAGGGATAAATCAGTTGTCAAGATGAGTCCCAATGAGGATATAAATCCTTGAAAATTAGCCCCCAAGGGACCTGATAGGATATGGAATCAGTTTCCTACTTTCTAAAACTCCAAAGTCCATTCTAATTCTGAGACTTGCCCACCAAGTCTCCTAACCCAAGTCTAATTCAAGGACTCCCAACATCTATATAAGGGGCCTCACCCCAAAAATCAGAACTACGTTTTTTTGATTTGATCTTTGGCAATCAGTAAGGTACTAAGGCAGATTGAGTCAAGAAACACAAGAGCAGTCAAATCGAGCCTCGAAGCTCACGTTCCTTAGTAATAAATACAGCAATTATTATACTTTAGTTTTTGATCCATAATATTTGGCGCCGTCTGTGGGACAGCACAACAACAACCATTGCGAGAACACGGATAACAAGCAGCGTCCTTGAAGGAGGAATACCCACGGGGACAACCCAAACGATTTCGTCAACCGTGGAGGTACCTCCGTATTCAAGCTCCGTATTCAAATAAGAGATTGAACGTGCTCTACTAGTTGAGTTTGAACTAGGAAGTTATATGTATATAATGCTATCTCATAGATTCAATTGACTTGACAAATATGAGTTGCCTTGTAAATCAATTGTGAAAATAATTTTTATTAAGCTGAGTGTGAGCCTGTAAAGAAGATCATTTTATTAAACCTATTTTTCTTCTTTTGAATTTTGTAACAATCTTCGCCACAAATATCACAAACGAGTGTTGATACATTATTCCCATAGTATAACATAAAATCATTTTTAAATATATCAATTTTTTCATTCCCCAAACTTAGCTTCTTCATCAATGTCCTTGTACTATACTATGTAAGAGGCAATGTATTATGCTTAGAAAGAACATCGAAAAGCAATGCAATAATTCACAGCATTTTGCCATATTCACAGCATTTTGCCATATTTTTGAAATGTAATAATTTACTAATAAGTGTCATCTTCACATACTTTTTTATATTACCGGGATAAATAGGAGCTCCAACATCAATAAAATCCTTGTAGACTTGAGAAGAACTTGAGTTTAGCGTTTCTTCATCAACATACTACTACCTTTTATTTTTCCATCCTTATTATTTGGCCCACTAATATCTCATAATAATGTATGTATATCAAAAGTTTTTTCAGTTTTCATAGTCCAATGACGCTTCCTCCTTTGACTTCCTAATTTTTTTCATCATGTACCTCCCACACTTTATAAGTTTCCAAAAAACCATCCATAAGGAAATGATTTCTCACTCCATCAAACTTGAAAAAATTACCATTTTCACATGTATTACAGGGCGCCTTATTTTTTCTCCCTTAATTCAATGTACACTAGCAAATTCAATAAATGCATCGACACATTTCCTATATTCATCATTTGATGATATAAATCGATTTTCTGAACATCGAGAAATCTAATCCCAATTAAGCATGGATGACATATACATATACATATTTTTTGGTCTAATCAATTCACAAACATAAGATTATTACTCGTACAAAATTTTAGTACACGTAAAAAATTTATTATACATACAAATATGCTCATCGTCAACCAATTTCACAGACACATTCATTACACACACAATTATAATACACACAAATACAAATATACTCATCAACTAATTACACGTAAACATTTATTACACAAACATATATAAGTTTATTACACACACAAATTTATTAGACCTACACATAAATATATTACACATAAATACAAAGAAATTTACAATTACATGGACAAAATAAACTTACAATTCCAAATCTTCAGGTTTGTCAACAAATTTGATAATTCATAAAATACAAGATCTACATACACACAAATATATATATATATATATAACAGATATATATATATATCTGTGTGTGTGTAAATAGCTTAAAATTATACAAAAAATGACGTCAAGAAGTACTATGAGCAAAAATAACTGAAAAACCTCCAAAGCAACCCCATTGGTCACTTTCCGAACTTTCATGTGATTAAAATATTATATCTCACACCAATCAATCAAATAGGTTGGTTGAAAAATTTAATATGTCTAATTGCAATCATGTTTGGTCCTAAAGTTGGTCGCAATAGATAAATATTACCGACTGTTGCCTCAGTCGGTAAATTTGTCTGTGTAATTACCGACGAATGTGGTTGGTATAGAGTCAGATGATAAGTTAGATTAAAAAATAGAAATGACTGGCTGATATCGGCTGTATTGTATGAGTTCGATCGATATATGATGAATATGGTCATTGTTCGCATAAATCCCAAGAAAAGCCACAATCGGTCATGATTAAGTAGATCAGTCGTAATAGTTGGTCGGTATTGGTTATCTCATGTCTTAAAAATTTGCCCGATAGTTTTAAAGCTATCAGGAAATTTTTTTAATTTCAAATAAAAAAGCAATAATTAAATCCACTGTTCATCATTTACAATCCAAAAAAATTTAAATCGCAGTTCATACCTACACCGAATAAATTACCATAATTAAAACAAAGAACAAACAACATTCAACATTCTCTAATATGGCTGTAAGTCATCTTAAAATACTCGATCACCTTCAATTGCTCTTTAAATTCCTCCATCGTGATCCCACACTTGTCCATCTCATAAATTAGTTGATTTTCGATCTTCTTCTCCTACATCTTTTGTTCAAGCTTCGATAAGTTTTCCTTCGCTTCGGTGAGTTACCAGACGACTTCCCTGTAGAAACGATCTTTCGCATCCATGCCTACATTTATAAAAAATACAAACAAAATATGTTAGATCATATATATACTCCATATTCATACATAAAGACATGCGCGCATGAACACACACACTTATAACTATCATCAATATATATGTATATGTGTGTGTATGTAATATACCTCAAGATTAACTTATAAATTTTGAAAAAAAATCAAAAGATGATATAAACTATAAGTAAATAGATCATATGCATGTATATATAACCATAATCGGTCAAAAAACATAAATATTTTATTTTCTCATAACTGCAGAGAAAATTAGAGATCATCTTTTTCACCGGAGAAAAACCGACCAACACCCTAACTAGTACATATTTCTTGTATTGTTTGTTTCTTGTAGTGTGATATCTTCCCTAACTAGTACATATCACTTACTTTTTACTTTTTGATAGCTTCATTTCTCTCTCTCCCAATTCATAAGTAAATTTGATTATTAAAAAATAAGTTAGGACGTAGAAAACGAGATATTGCTTGGAATGAAACAAGTTTTGTATCTTAGAGGACTATATATATATATATATTTTTTTTATATAAAGTTTTAGAAATTTGTTGAAGTTGCTCTTTATTATAATAAAATTTGATTAGTAATTTTCTTGGAAGTTATAGGCAGGTGCTACACCAATGGACTATAAAAACTACATGAACACTTACCATTGTTAGACTGTAATATAAATTCATTTTTATTAGGCCTTCTAATTTTAACACTTTATAGTTTTAAAATGAGTTCTTTACTTAATATGGTATCAAACTTATAAAGGAGCTCACAAAGTTTGATTTAGTGTCAAATTTATCACTTATTTAATACAATATGAAACATGTTAAGTACTTTTGTGAGTAAACTTGCCCCTCTGCATAAAACTGATCTTCAAAAATTTGTGATTTTATATGTCAAATGAACAAGAATATATATATAAATATATAAACTTGCAAGAGGAAGGAACATAATTCTATGTTTGGAGAAAACAAATTTATAGAAGTTGATTAGAATGTGAGATTTAGGGGTTAGAGAATAAAATTAGAATTTTCCTAAAAAATAATTTCTTGTTGTTTCTTCATGGTTGTGAAAAAGGAAACTGTGGATTAGCTCCCGGATGTAGGTTACATGTGTGTAATGCTGGAGAGGTTGTGGCGCTTTCTTAATGCTTTATATGTGACTTATACAATACCGTGGTTTCAAAATATATTATGTAATCTCTTAATTTAGTTGTTAGAAATTTATTCTATTCATTGCGGAAACTAAAATTTGTAGCTATTATAAGTCATTAATCTGAAACTACATATCAACAACTACATGTATTATAAGTCATTTAGCCTTACTAAAATATATAACAAAATAGCAAATATGAAGAATGAGTACATTGGTAAAAAAATGTTCATTCCTAGGATGCCTCCTAAATAAAATGTTGTGTATCATATCCATTATCTTGTCCATTATAATCGAAACAAAGTCGTTCTCCCTTTTTTATATTACGAAGAGCGACAAGATAAACATGACATTTACCACGAACATTGTACCTCACAGATTTGAGGTTTTTCTTCTTTCTTCCCTCCCTGTATTTTTACAGCACTAGTCAATATTTTGGTATGGGTATCCATATTTTTTAGACAACGAAAAATATAGAATTAAAGGGTATGAACCACATAAATACTTACGCAGAATGGTTGTTAATGCCACTGCTGAAGCGAACTATATTTCCCGGCTTGTCCGGGCAAATAAAGAGACCATCTTCTTCTTCTGAGTCTCTGTAAGTAAGGAGGGTCATGAAGCTATCAAAATTCTCATCATCTCTCCGATTCCTGACAAAATCTACATCTCCTTATACTCAGCAAGAAAAGTCATGGCTTTGATTGGACCATCTGCTTCAACTTTGTACCTGGAAATGCAAAAATGCATAATTAATATACATTCTATCTGTATAATTAATAACAAAACCCAATTAATCTATCAAATATGTTTTATACCCTTCCACTTTATCAAAAACAACTTTAAGAGGAGGACATTTTCCTCCTTTCATCATTGCTTTACATTTCTTTATTGTTATGTAATCTTCGGTAGATAGTTCCTAACCAAATAAGAAATATAACATTAAATACAATGTGCATTCAATTAAGATAAATTCGAAAAGAAAAGAACATTACTTAACAAAGGAAACGAGTTGTGCTCCTATAATTAAAATTTAAAATGTATATACCTGGATGTCATCTGCCTCATACTTGGATTGATTAGCAGATTTAGGAGCCATGTCATGTGAGTATGTCAGTTTATCACTAAATGCTACGTTCTTACTCTGCAGAGCAAAACGTAGAGAATCCATTTGTCTGTTCCTACTCTCAACATCATTTGCTGAACGTACGGAAGAAATTTTGTAGATTTTTTTGGCAAACGTTTACGCCTTTTTTGAGGAACTAAAATATCAACAATATATAAGATAGCTATCAAAATATGAGGTCATGACAATAATTCATAATACAACTAAGTAATTTATAATACAACTATAAGTAGAAAAAATATTATGAATCATGTTTATATTTTTAAATACATTTTAAATAAAGCTCAAGTAAGATAAATGTCAATTATTTACATTTGTAAAAAAACAATTTTTTTTAATGTATATGTGAAAAATTAGCACATCTTTAGTTGTACCTAGTTAGTTTAAATGATGTACACAACTTTGAGAAATAGGCCCCTACCTGCTACAAAGAAGTTAGGGGGATTTATGGTCTGTTTTTGCTTTTGACAATATTAGTACTAATAAAACAATATGCTATTGATAAAATGCAAAATTATGTCACATAATATGGAAATTAGGAAAATTAAAATTAAAATTAAAACACTTCATGTACTAAATAACAATAAAAATAGATTAACAACATATATATATATATGTACACAATTCCAAAAATGATCAATAACTTGATTTAAAAATAATAAAATCTTACCTTCGGGTGAAATGTATTTAGCTATAATCCCAAAATACCTCTTCCTTGATTTACTAGATCCATCTGTGGTTGATTCTGCAATATAATCAAATCAAATTTAAAAAAAAATCCAAATTGTAAAATTAAATAAAAAAAATTTCAGGACCACATTTTTCCTATTTACCTTACTTTGATTTTTAAAGTTACACAAGTTCTACAACCAGTGGATTATTAACAATTGTAACATTGTAATCTCAAATCAACACTTAGGTCACAACAATTATTACTAACTTGTATTTCAGATCGGTGCCACTAAAACTTAGATATTAATTTTATTAGGACGCGCACAAACATACAATGTAATGAAGTAGAGTGACAGATACCTTCTGGGTGCTTACTGCGGCAACCATCACAATACCAGTTTTCAGGGGGAATTTCAAGAACAGCCGGTCTCAGACACTTCATATGAAACCCATTATCACAATCATCACATATCAATATTTGGTCCTCTTTGTCCCCAAATCCACATATCTTACATGTGAGCTCATTATAATAAATATGTGGAGCCACAACAACTATGGTTGCCTTCAGGAGATCTTCTATATATTTCTTTTTTGGGTGGACTGGGGGGCCGGAGATGTTGGGAAGATGGGGCCGAGAATCGACTGGTATATTAACTTGTTTTGTGGCCTGATATAAATCGGCCAGTGACCTAAACTTGTGCACACGCGGGACATTCTTAGGTGGAAACTGTGGGAGGTGGTTGGGTTGAGAATGTGGGGGGTAGTTGGGTTGGGAAGCTATAGGTGTGTTGAATGAAGACATCTTCAGATGTGTTGTAAAATGTCTGAGCTTGTATTTTGTAATTGGGGATTTTTGTAATTGAAGATGTTGATCGGGAGAGAGCTTGTGAAAAGGGATTTATAGATACAATACAGGGCAGAGTTTTCTAGGGGCTCTAGGGGCTGAGTTTTCTAGGAGCGGAGTTTTCTAGGGTTTAGCGGTTATCAATATAACCGTTACCAATATAGCCGTTATCAATATATATTTCAGTAATATATACATTATTTTTTTTTTCAACATATATCATTGTAGTTTTAATAATAATTCTACAATATTTTGTAATACTTGATAATATTAAATATATTTTGTCAATTATTATTTTAATTGAATTATTATTCCAAAAAATGATATGTGTGAAGCAAATTTATCATTTATTCTATCATTTTTATTTCTTCCTTAAAGATCAAATTTAGCAATCTCAATACACAATAGGCACACCCTCTATATATCATCATAAATTTACGTGTTTCAAAAAATTAACTATTTTCAAGTAAATAATATTTAATTTAGTAGGTGAAGGTACGAGTTTTTTTCTCAAAAAGTCTTTTTTTCCAAGAGAGAAATGATGTAAAATTTAAACTCCAATTCACATTTAAATTACAAGATTACCAATAATAAAACAAAGTCAACAATTTCATTATTGAAAAATCAAAGGTAAATATTTAATTAAGTTATCAAAAGAATAAAATTATGAAAGTGAGCTTATTTACCAACTTCAATCCCCCAAATAAAAAGTGGTCACTGTGTTTTTTGAATTTTTTTGGATTGTTTTATGATATGTAAGTTCTTTATTCAAAAGTCTTAGAATTCTTAATTCCTTCATTTCATTGACAACTTGCATGCAATTTTTTTAGAAATACTTCATTGATCCATTGAGAAAACATTAAACTAAAATCAAATTCCGCTAAAAAAAAGTAAAATCGAGCTAGTAGGTGAGTTAAAGAAAAGCAAAAAAATTGGCCTATAAAAGTAGCATGAAAGAAATGTTGTTTGATCATAATATTGCAAGTAGCAATTAAACATGAATTTCTCCGTGGCACATTGTCCACTATTCCAGTATACCTGTTACATTTCCTACACCACTTACCCCCATCATAGGAATGTGCTTTATAAGATGTATCTTTAATGATAATCTCATCCCATCATCTCCCCTTTAAGATATAATGTACAAGATCCATAAAAATTGCTATGAATCAATATACTATAAGAAAAATATCCATAGACATCGATTTTCGGCGATGTCTATGTTGTTTTGCAGCAGATATTGATGTCGGTGATGTCTATTGTAGACATCGGCCATACACCGATGTCTTTCAGCCCATTAGACATATATTTCCTTCAGAACAGTGATGTCTATCAATTTTTAGACTTCGATTTCAACACAGAGAAACTAATGTATATTGTACTTTTTGACATCATTTTTAACACAACAAAAGTGATGTATATTTTATTCTTTTATATAAGCTTTTTCACAGTAAAAATGATGTATATTGAATTATTAGACATCCATTTTGTTACAAGAAAATTGATGCATTAACAAAATTAAAAACCTTGGAGTCATAAAATATATGTCCATTGCACAATTTAGAAAATACATTCAACTAATTATCATTCAACCAATACATCTATCATCATCAGTACACTCTAGCGTAGGACATATAATACAAGTTGTAAGAAAACTAAGAATCCAAATTTTTAAGCTGGTACGTCGTTTGGGACGAAACATGTGTAGCAGCTATGCAATGTCCTCTGCCTTGTGTAGGAAGGATCCCAGTTCTGATAATAATTCAAAAAATCAACCAGCATCGCTATATTTGGTGTATCCCAACTTTAACCGTGGCCATCGTCTATAAATGAAAACCACAAAACTTGGTACTATGTAACACCACATCAAAGGCATTTAAGATGTACATATTTTACACAATAGAATGACAAAATATCCAAGTTTTAAAGAATATCTAAAAGCTTGTACCTGATACACTACAACAAATCTGGCCATTTACGACGGTTTTTTTGAACTGAAATCGTCATAATTGAGCCATTTATAACGGAAAAAATCGTCGTTTTTGGTCGAGTAGTAAGTTCGTTTTTTCGTCACAAGATAAAATCGCGTCGCAAGTTAGGAAGTAGGGGCCCACATAATCAATACGACGAAAAATAACGTCGTAAGTTATGTACTTACAACGGAAAAAATGTCGGATATTACTTTATGGAATCCACTTTTAATAAGATAAAACATAATTTTATGACAGAAAAATGCGTCGTAAGTTAGAAATTTCTGCCAGAAAAAACGTCATATTTTAGGAATTAGGGCCTATTTACGACGAAATATGTGATGAACAACCGTCGTAAGTTTGTATTTCCAGGTTTAAAAAAAATCTAGCCGGATTCCGGGCACTTTCCGGCAACCCCAATTCAACAATTTGATAGATTTCTTCAACATCTAATTTTATTAATAGATAGATTTCTTCAAAAGGTGGACTAACGACTAGAGACTATGTTTAGTTTCCATTATTTCCTTCAATAGTAGTAGGTAAAAATCAACTAGTATAAATGACATGAAAAGTAACAAGCCAGATTATATAGATACGACCATGATATTAAAAATAAAAATTAACCAATTAACCAATATAAGAATGAAAATGCATATTGAATATAAACCATAAAGCGTACTGGAATATTCTTTTTATCTTTAATTACGGACTGTAATAAAATAATTGCTTCATCTAGCATCTGTACATCACCATAATGCAACTTTGTTAATAGACTTTGTGTGTTTCCTTTCTCCTCAGATTTCCTTATAATTGGGACAACCTGCCTCTTCCTGATTTAAACATTCCAATCTATGTCAAACCAAGAAAGACAAAGAAAAGAGCAGTCAAGATGGTCAAGTCTGTCAAACTTCAATTCAAGTCAGTGACCAAACCCAAACCCATTGTCAACAAGGGAGATCAACTCTTCATTTGTGACATTAAAGAATTCTCAGACATAAATCTTTATCTGGATGAGCTAGAAAAAGTTAGAGTTATTGATGCTTACAAACATCTTCCAGAAAGATTAGTCTTTAGGTACAAGGGTGGAAGAGAGATGACTTGGCCACTTCACAGAATTCTCAATGAAGGTTATTCTGTTTTGGTGAAGATTTTCTCCTCAGTAAAGAAGAATTTTGGATTTAACATTGTTGCCAAGAAAATGGTACTGAACAAAATTGAGGAGATAATGAACAACAGAAGAAATCCAAATGCACTACAAAGAGTATTAACCATTCCTTTTACTGGAGATAGGGTGCATTTGAGGCCATATTGGATAATGGAGTTCAAGGATGAAAAATACATCAGAAGATTCTTCAAATTTGAAGATCAACTAAAACATTCTAGCAATGAAACTCTCAAGGAGATACAAGAAAAGTTGGATCAGTCAAATGAGGATGAATTTGAATTCTACATGCAACTCCAATACCAGATTGAAGAAAATAATGTGAAATTGAGAAAGAAGTTCAGACAATCAAGGAAATAAGCTAAATTTGCTAAATCTAGAGGAGCACCTTGAAAATGACCTGTGAGATTTTCTACAAACCTTCCTCTCTGTGTTTATCAAAAAATTGCAGCACTTGTTAATTTTATCTACTAGAATTCTGTCTGTATTCATAGGGTATTTTGTTATTATCAAGTTTATCTTAATTTATGGCTACAATTCCAGTAGACATAAATTGGGGGAGATTGTTAGAAATATGTTGTGCATTTGATGATATGTTGAACAAAACACTTAGTAGATTTATTTCAGTGAATTTGTAGCCTTCATCGGATGATCACTTTAACATCCGTTGAAAGGGTAGCTTATGTTACAATAAGATTAGTAGCACATTTCTGCAGCCTATTTACAAGTTTTAGAGAATAAAGAAACATTTCCATTTTCATGCTAAACTGAAGTTATTCAAAGATGTTGGATGGAGAAATAAAGTAGCATGAAATTAGACTAGGGACATTTTGTCTTATTTTTTTATCTTTTTGTCATATATCTTAGTGATATATAAACCAAGTGTAGCAAGTTGAATTGTATTCAAGTTATTAAGCAATTACCAGATAAATAGATAAAGCTACATCTGTAAAGAATTTCTCTATTCTTTGTAAGTTCAACTTGTAAGCAGCTGTGTGTAAACATTGCATCACAGAGTTCTCATATTAATATATATCTCTGGTGGAAAAGTTCAATCCACCAGAAAGTTTTGAAAGACTTGTATTTAATTACTTTGTGTTTTGATTTCATCCATACTTTCATTCCGCACCATAGCCAAATCAAACACATTTATATATTCACAGTAAAACTGTTCTTAAAATTGAAAAAGTAGCCAGAATTACATTCAACCCCCCTTTCTCTAATTCTTTGCTAGATTGTTAGGGAATAACAATTGGTATCAGAGTAAGCTCTTGAAGAACAAAGAGTTTAAAGATCACAACAACTAACAAGATGAGCAGAAAGGATGTTGGAGTAAAAATTCCATTTCTGGATAAAGACACCTATCACCATTAGAAGGTGAAGATGCATCTGCATCTACTCTCTCAAGATTAAGAATATGTGGACTGCATTGAGAAAGGCCCACATGTCCCTATGATAGCTACTATAGTAAATAAGTCATCCATCCTAAAGCCTAGAGCAGAATGGTCTGATCCAGATATTAAACAAGTTCATAAGGATAAGAAGGTCATGAATATTTTGTTTAATGGTGTTGATGGTGACATGTTTGACAATATCAAAACTGCTACAGAGGTCTGGGATACTATTCAGGTCATATGTGATGGAACTGAGCAAGTAAGGAAAAATAAAATGCAACTGTTGATTCAGCAATATGAGCATTTTCATAGTGAAGAAAGTGAGTCACTCACTAACATTTTCAGTAGATTTCAAAAACTGCTGAATGCTCTAAAGTTGCATGGAAGAGTCCATTAAACAAAGGACTCAAACTCAAATTCCTCAGATCTCTACCAAAGAAATGGAAATGTATGTCAATCTTACTAACAAACTCTCAAGATTACAAGGAATTCACCTTCGATAGACTGTATGGGATTCTAAAAAGTTTAACAATTAAAATTTAGAAAAAAAATAATTTTAAATTTAATTTTACTTTAAAATAATTTTTGATAAGTGTGATTTTATTATGATTCCTACTGTAAAATTACTCTAAACTCTTTAATTAAAGTTCAATGATTTTTTAAATTAAAAAATTGTGCAACTTTGATTTAATTTTGGTAATTAAAATTTGTAATTATATATAATAAAAATAAAATAAATCTATTTCTGGTTGATTTTTGATTGGAAATTAAAAAATTAATCTTTGATAATTTTAAAACTACTATCCTCCCAGTGATCAAAATTTAATCGATTTAACTACACAATCTTGTATGAATTTTATAAATTAATCAATGAGATTGGGAATATTTAAAATATTATTTTTTAAAAAAAAAAGAAGAAAGGAGAGCTTCTTTATGATTTTTTTTTATTTAATAAAATAAATTAAATATAATTACTTGAATTTCGTTAATATAATGGATTCATATAATTATATTTCATCTATGTCTACAATATATATGATATTTAAAATAAAAATAATAAAATAATAATCATTTTAACAAACAAGAATTGTACTAGTTATAGGGTAGTAAAGTATAACGAGTGCATCTATCTTTTAATATGTGATTAAAAATGCTTTAAAATATAAAAACAGTTGACTAGTGACGGAATATTGTTAAATTATGAGTCACTTATAGAGTAAAGTTGCATGGAGTTCACCTTATAAAGTCCATCTATGTTCTGCAAATAAAATATTATCTAAAACCTGTTATCTTGCAAAACATGTTTCACAAATATCATTACTTCAATAAAATCATGCAAATCTCATATATTTACAAGTACAATATGTATATTCTGGAACATGAAAATTTATTTTATGCAAAGTAAACATGTTTTGTAAAATAATATATTTTGCTACGTTAGACTTGTAAAATATGTGTAATCTGCAAGATTTTCAATAAAATTGTGATATTTGTAGAATATCATTGGAAAAATGATATGTTTTGCAATAATTTAAGCTACATTTTAGTTGCACAAGGACTCCACGGACTCCAATGAAACACTGGACTCCATAGAACCTAATATATTATTTATTTTAATCAAGGCCGACTTAAGAAAAAATTAACATCTGTTATCCCGAATCAAGGCACATAATATTTAAATGTACTTGTGATTCTAATTGCACACAATGCAATTGCAACATTAAGTACGAAAAAGAAGATGAAGCCAACATGAAGGAAAAAGACAACGAAGAAGAAGCCAAAGACAACACTTGTACTTGCAATTGCCACTAGCCTTGCCATTTTCACTGTATTAGAAAGAATTATAATCCGTGGATAGTGTACATTTATGCTGTTGGTGCAATGGTAGCAATGGTTGTTGATGCCTGGGACGATGATGCGCCACCTGTCCACACTATAGGAACTTTGTTCTGTTGTTTCCAGGTCAAATGCAAATCTAGTTTGAACATTTTTTTTAGTAAGCAGGTGGGTGTCCCAGGGACACTAGTTCTAGTTTACGCGCACCTTGACTAATCTTGGAGAGAGATAGTTTGTAAAATATTTAATAATTATGTATGCTTGCTTTTCTATGTGCTTTGCTGATAAAATAATAATTATGATTGCTTTTAATCCTGGAGAGGGATAGCTTGTAAAATATTTGATAATGATATGTATGCTTGTTTTTCTATGTGCTTTGCTGATCAGGTTGGAGTTTCAGACAAAGAAGAGTATTGCAAAGGAAGCTTAACCATATAGCTGAAGTTGCAGATACATCCTCCTTAAACGGTCTTAACTAGGTATTACAAGGTGCACATGCTCTTTGTAACTTTTAATTTTTTGATCCTCGGGTTACTTGCGTATTGTCAATGAGGATGCATATAACATATTCATGGAAAATTGATACTATTAGAAAAAAATAGAATATATGAATAGAAAATGTTTCTAATGACTTATGGTTAGTTGCATCTATCTATATATTAGAAAGAACTTGTGTTACTATCTAAGGCGCTTGCAATTTAATCTGTTATGACTAATAGAAAATATTTTCTTGCCCCCCCTGCTTAGGGTATTGATAAGATTTTAAATTGACATATCTCAAGCAGACTGTTAAAGGAACAGGTACATACCAATTTTGATGCAGAACTCTGTATCTAGTATTTCTATACCAAACTAATGTCTGCAAATCAGTTCTTGCAAGGCTAACCTCATCTGTTTTTATCACAATAGCAGCAAAACAAGATCCCTTGCTGAATATTAGAAGCAGAATACTGGCTAGAGATTGTAAAATTCTAGATAATAAAACTACTACTTGTTATTCAGAAAACCATTGCCGAGCTCTTACTTATATTCTTATAAGGTTTCTGTAGTTTGGGTAAAAGATCAGCGTAATTATTCATTAAAGGGTTTAACATGACCTAGAGGAAAAAACATGTAAACCTCATCAAGTAAATCACCATCAAGAAATGCATTTGTTGAACACACTTTAGGTGTAGCTATAGAAGATCTTTCCTTAATCATGATGAACACCTATCCTTATTAGGTAGTGCATTTGATAATGTTCTTATATATCCATTTTTGCCATTAACTGCCTTATTGTGTGGAAGCTCCATTAGATTTTAAAGCATCTTGTTGCCTATCCATGACCTCTACCCCCTTACTGCGTATAATTTTCCCTAATAATCTAAGCTTCGAGTCAGTTGGAAACCTAGCATAAAAAGAAGTCTAGAGATAGCAGATATCTGAGGAAGTGACACGCACAATATTTTTTATTAAAGATGAATCAGCTGAAGAAGAACTATGAATCAGAGTTTAAATCAGAAGCTTGAAAATCAGCATCGGCAATATAGGTGATCATGAGAATGTTTGTAAAAACAACACAAATACAGCAGGAAATTATTAAGAAGAAACAATAGTTGAGCTTGCGGTTATAGTGCTGGTAAATATTATTAAAGAATTATGATCTTCAAGTTCATGTACTTAAGATTCACATTAATAATTAAACAAAATGTACTATACTGAGAAGTAAGAGGATTATTAGTAGTTAGTAGTAGAAAATCAAGAACATAATAGTCTTGTCAACCAAATTTATTAGTTGACTAACTCTGCGTACAAATGCCTAAAACTAAGTCTAATGTTTCATTATTTGAATGTTATTCTCTAGAAAGGTTCATCTCCAGGAGACTGCGATCACGCTTACCTCTTTCGAAACCTACAGTTCTACCTTTCTGAGCATTCTTTTAATTTTTCTTTGAAACTTACTTTTTCGTTTTTGTATATCATATTCATATATGTATTGGATCATCCTCACATACTCAACTTGTCCTGCCGATTTAATTTGTGATTTTTCAATTTATCGCAGAGGTGATTAAAGCTCTTATACAGCAGAATGCATCCTCTTTCCAATTTTCCAGACTATATGTAAGTCAATTTGTATCTTCTTATCAATATATATAGTTTGTCAGTCGTTACACCTGGTATGCCGGCATAAACAAAATAATAACAATAAAACTTTGTATTAAACATAACAATAACTATTTGTTGGTTTTAATTTAAATTTGGTTTTCGTATTTTGAAGTTTGTATTTAAATAAATCAGCTGTTAAGTCAGGACTGCAGCTAAGGCTTAGTTAGGTGTTTGTTTCCTGTTTTATAGGATCGTGGAGTAGTAGATGAAGAGTAGGAATGTAGTCGCTATTTTCTAGGAACCAGCAACTCTTGTTTCTATTTAAGTACTTCTTGTAATCTCTTTGGCTGAATAAGAAGCTAAGTATCGTATTAAGCTCTTCAGATTTATCTACTTGTGTTAAAGAGTTCAAATATATAGTTCTGTTTTTACATTTGGTATCAGAGCTCATATATTCAGAGTACTCTCAGACAGCACTGTAAGATGGATAACGGGAAAAACAAAGGTGGATCGTTTGGGCTAACTTACCCAATGTTGACCAAGGGAAATTACACGGCGTGGGCTTTAAAAATGAGAGTGTTTATGCAGGCCCAGGGAGTATGGAATGCGATAGAAGCGCCTGACCCCAAAGATGAGAAGAGTGACAAGATTGCCTTGGCCATGATTTATCAGGGCATACCTGAAGACATGTTATTATCCATCACTGAAAAGAAAATAGCCAAAGAGGGGTGGGAAGCCATTAAAGTCATGTGTCAGGGAGCTGATCGTGTAAAGAAGGCCAGAGTGCAGACACTTAAGGCGGAGTTCGAGACTTTACGGATGAATGATGGTGAGCAACTTGATGACTTTTATATGAAGCTCAATGGTCTGGTGTCTACCATTCGAGCTTTAGGAGAGGAAATGCACGAATCATATGTTGTTAAGAAATTGCTTCGAGCGGTTCCGTCCAGATTTCTCCAAATAGCTTCAACAATCGAGCAGTTTGGAGATTTAGAGAAAATGACAGTTTAAGAGACCGTTGGTTCGCTTCAAGCTCATGAGGAAAGATTGAAAGGGCAGAATGAGACAGCAGGGAGTAAGTTGTTGTTGACAGAGGAGGAGTGGTCCAGGCGTGAGAAAAATGACAGTAAACTTTTACTCACACGGGAGGACTGGCTAAAATGTACAAGCAACACTGATGGGACTAATAATTAGCGAGGTGGTCGTGGTTTCAAAGGCATGAGTCGAGACAAAAGCACTGTGAGGTGTTTCAATTGTAATATGCTGGGGCATTATGCTGCAGATTGCAGGAGGCCTCATCGAGAAAGAAATCAAAAGTCTGAAGCAAATCTGGTGGAAATCAAAGATGACGAGCCTGCATTATTGCTGTCTGAGCTAGATGAAAGTAAGACACAAATGGTGTTGCTGAACGAGGAGAAAGTAATCCCGAGATTGGAGACAAACCCAATAGCGAAGAGAACGTCACAAGTATGGTACTTGGAAAATGGAGCTAGTAATCATATGACCGGAGATAAAATAAAATTCTCAACGCTGGATGAAGGAATAACAGGTGAGGTAAAGTTTGGAGACGGGTCAACCGTGAATATAAAAGGGAAAGGGTCAATCACTTTTAAGTGTAAAAATGGAGAAGAAAGAATATTTGCTAATATATTCTATATTCCATGCCTGTGCAACAATATTATAAGTCTTGGACAGATGTCGGAAGAAGGTAACAAGGTGGTAATGCATGGTGATCTATTGTGGGTTTATGAGAAAGATGGGAGGGCGTTGATGAAAGTTAAGAGGTCTGTGAATCGGCTGTATAAAATTATGCTGGAAGAGTCACCAGGTGCCTGCTTATTTACACAGAATACAAAGATAGAAGAAGAGTCATGGCTATGGCACTGTCGCCTAGGCCACGTCAATTTTAACACAATGTCCATCATGAAGGAAAATGATATGGTTGTAGGTTTACCCAGATTGCTTCAACCTACTGAAGTATGCAAGGGATGTCTCATGGCGAAGCAAACACGGACTCCGTTTCCCTCTCAGTCAAGCTATGCATCTAGCAAAGGGTTAGAGCTGGTCCACGGTGACTTATGCGGACCAATCTCTCCACCGACCCCATTTGGAAAGAGGTACTTCTTACTTTTAGTCGATGATTTCAGTCGTATGATGTGGGTTTTCTTTTTGTCAACAAAAGATGAAGCTTTTTCCCAGATCCTTCATGTGAAATGACTTTGACAACAGAGCTTTGAGAGAGTTGATTTCCTCATTGGAATTTCCAGAAATGAGTAGATTGTCTACATATACTAGCACAAGGGTGATTTTTAATTCCTTCCTGTTTGTGAAGAGACTGTAATCAGTCTTTGATTGCAAGTAACCTAGCGTGATCAGATTTTGTGAGAGTTTATTGAACCAGAGTAGGGGACTTTGCTTCAAACCGTACAAAGATTTTACAAGCTTGCACACCAGTTTTTATGGTGTAGAAGCTTGATGTATAGGACATTTCATATACACAGTCTCAAGAAAGTCACCGTGTAGAAAAGCATTTGTGACGTCCATCTGAATAGCAATCCAGTCGTTCATTGCAGCCATATCTAGTAATGTTCTAAATGTAGTAAGCTTAATTGAATGTTCATCGAGCTCTATGCCTCTCAACTGTCCCGTCTGGATTAAATTTAGTTTTGAACAACCATTTGCACCCAATGGCTTTCTTGTTTGGTGGTAGTGTAGTGACTTCCCACGTTCCATTGTCCTCCTGAGCTGACAACTCTCTGTTCATAGTGTCTACCTAATGTGCTTTTTGCACTGCTTAATTGAATGTTACAGGATCATTGTTGTTGGATAGAGATGCCAAGAAATAATTGAATTGAGGATTGACAACTTGATCAGCAACATACGATATGTTGGCATTTGGTAGTGCTGTATGAACAAAGTTTTCCAACCAAGCAGGTGTTTTTGTGACTCTCGTAGATCTTCTTAACACTGGGGAGTCCTGAGATGTTTCCTCATTGTCAGACATATCTGGTGCTTCATCTGTCTCAATGACAAATATGTCATCATCACTAGTATCTTTCAATTTAGGCAGTTGTGGCATTATACAAGGAACATGGTGAACATATGTTTGGGGTGAGGTAGGATTTAAGGGAAACACAGTCTCGTGAAATATGGCATCTCGAGTAACAAACATCTGCATATTTGTCAAGTTCAGTAATTTGTAGCCTTTCGGGTTAGGAGGGTATCCAATTATCACACAAGATACTGATCTCGGTTCAAATTTATCATGAGTTTGGCTTGGGTTAGATGCAAGTATCAAACAACCAAAGGCTCTCAAATTGTTAAATGACGTAGGCTCTTTGTGAAGTATTTCATATGGGATTTTGTTATTTAAGGCTTGTGTGGGTAGTCTGTTTATTAGGTAAGTGGCAGTCATCAGAAACTCTCCTCAGTAGGACAAATAAAGTCCACATTGAAATTTCAAACATCTTGCAATCTCTAGAATTTGCATGTGCTTTCTCTCAACCTTGGCATTTTGCTAGGGTCGATTTACACAAGATTTTTCATGAATAATTCCATAAGTTTTGTAAAATTGAGTGCAAGTAACATCTTCTGCAAATTCAGGTGCATTATCTGAACGAATAGAGTTAATAGCAGCAGCAAATTGAGTACGAACATACTTGTAAAAGCTATTATAATAATGAAACTATTCAATAATATAGTATTAGTATATATGTTAATATGTATGTATTAATGTATGTACACATGCATATATACACAATCACTATATGATAATGATAATGAGCTATAGATAAATATGCATGTTAAATACATACCAAATAATAAATTCTTATAAATGAGTTATAAGATGAAATAAATATGACATAGATAATAATGTAAGTATTAATAAATATTAATGAAATTAACAATGATTTAATTATATTATATAATAATATGTTATAAATTAGTGATCAGATGAAATAAATATGACATAGATAATAATGTAAGTATTAATAAATATTAATAAAATTATAAATGAGTAAATTATGTTATATAATAATGAGGTAGATATAAATATAATTATTAATTATGAAGTAATAAATGATTATTAATAATTGAAATAAATATTTTATAAATATATATTAGAGTATTCATAATTAAATTTGTTCGTTGAACTCCAATATTATTATTTAATATAAATAATAGATGAACACAAATTGATCTTTAAATAGAAGCTGGTGTGTAGAATTCTTAATAATTTATCACTTTAGTGTCAATCCCTACCCTCTTTTAGAGTAACACCACCAGTCTTCTATAGTTTTTTTAAAAATTTAAATTTGATTATAAGCTCATTTTGTAAATATAAATTGTGTTATTATAATGAATTTTAAATTATATTTTCTTTTATGCTATAATATTTTCAAGCTAATAACTATTAAATTTGTAAACATATTAAAATTAGGTAGAAATTTTTTTAAAAAAAAACATGAACCAATAAACGGTTAACCGAACCAAAAACATTATTTCGGAAAAATGAGCACAAACCGACATGCACACTCGTACTTTTCACTTTTTATTATCCTAACATATTTTTAACCCGGAAATCCAGCATATCTAAACGAGGCATAAACGCAAACGCGTCGTCAGATTTTTCAACTTAATCTAGTAATCTACTTGGCCTATAAATATTTTACGGGAGTAACCACAATAACAATATTTTAAAATTTAATTAGAAAATGGAGTCATTTTTAAACATTTTCCAAAAATACCTTATTTTAAGTATAATTATTTTTAAAATATAATTTTCAGCCTTTAACATCCAGTTTTATCGACATTTTATTTTATATTTTTTTGTTAAATAAATTTGATTTATGTTGTATAGGTTGATTTTATATTTGAAATCCAATTCAAATCTAAAATTAACTTTGAAGAAAATAAAATTGAAGTCGCAAATTTACATTGCAAAACTTATAAATCATATTTTTGAAAATGAAATTTCTAGAAATTATGTTTTTGAAAATTATTTTATTCATATTTTTGGAAAAACTATTGTCTAAAAGTTGTATTTTTTAGAAAACCTTTCGGTTTTTTCTTTCAATTATATTCGAACAACTTTGAATGACATTGTAACTTTTAAGAATTATAATCAAAATTTACACGAACATCAATTAAAAAAAGTTAATATATAATACCGAATTTTATATACAGAATTGAGAATTCAACCGTAAATATCGTGATACTAGAGATCACTCTCAAATCGGGTTAATAATCTAGTGAGTCACTAAGTAGGGCTAGTATATCATTTATCATGTTGGTCACCCAACTCCAAGCGGTTTCAAACTGATCACTTAATTTTATGACCAGAAAAATAAAATTTTAAAATTTATCGCATGCGCTATCTATCTCAAAAGGTAAAGACTAACTCAACGATGTAACAGTTTTGTCTCTGAAATAATATGTATATTGATAGGGAATAAAATAAACTCTTATTGCGTAATTAATATCACATTAATTGTATTACATTGGCTTGACAGTTAAGCACATTAGAGGAGGCCCAAGACCCTTGATAGGGGCCAAAAATAGCCTAGGAATATAATTGGTGTTAAAATTAATTAGACCAGATACGGTCCAATAACGAAGCCCAATTAGAAAGGGCCCAAAACCCTGAATATTAATTAATTATGAAATTAATTAATAAGGGATAAATCAGCTGTCAAGATGAGTCCCAATGAGGATATAAATCCTTGAAAATTAGCGCCCAAGGGACCTGATAGGATATGGAATCAGTTTTCTACTTTCTAAAACTCCAAAGTCCATTCTAATTCTGAGACTTGCCCACCAAGTCTCCTAACCCAAGTCTAATTCAAGGACTCCCAACATCTATATAAGGGGCCTCACCCCAAAAATCAGAACTACGTTTTTTTGATTTGATCTTTGGCAATCAGTAAGGTACTAAGGCAGATTGAGTCACGAAATACAAGAGCAGTCAAATCGAGCCTCGAAGCTCACGTTCCTTAGTAATAAATACAGCAATTATTATACTTTAGTTTTTGATCCATAATATTTGGCGCTGTCTGTGGGACAGCACAACAACAACCATTGCGAGAACACGGATAACAAGCAGCGTCCTTGAAGGAGGAACACCCACGGGGACGACCCAAACGATATCGTCAACCGTGGAGGTACCTCTGCATTCAAGCTCCGCATTCAAATAAGAGATTGAACGTGCTCTACTGGTTGAGTTTGAACTAGGAAGTTAAATGTATATAATGTTATCTCATAGATTCAATTGACTTGACAAATATGAGGTGCCTTGTAAATCAATTGTGAAAATAATTTTTATTAAGCTGAGTGTGAGCCTGTAAAGAAGATCATTTTATTAAACCTATTTTTCTTCTTTTGAATTTTGTAACAATCTTCGCCACAAATATCACAAACGAGTGTTGATACATTATTCCCGTAGTATAACATAAAATCATTTTTAAATGTATCAATTTTTTCATACCCCAAACATAGCTTCTTCATCAATGTCCTTGTACTATAGTATGTAAGAGGCAATGTATTATGCTTAGAAAGAACATCGAAAAGCAATGCAATAATTCGCAGCATTTTGCCATATTCACAGCATTTTGCCATATTTTTGAAATGTAATAATTTACTAATAAGTGTCATCTTCAGATACTTTTTTATATTACCGGGATAAATAGGAGCTCCAACATCAATAAAATCCTTGTAGACTTGAGAAGAACTTGAGTTTAGCGTTTCTTCATCAACATACTACTACCTTTTATTTTTTCATCCTTATTATTTGGCCCACTAATATCTCATAATAATGTATGTATATCAAAAGTTTTTTTCAGTTTTCATAGTCCAATGACGCTTCCTCCTTTGACTTCCTAATTTTTTTCATCATGTACCTCCCACACTTTATAAGTTTCCAAAAAACCATCCATAAGGAAATGATTTCTCACTCCATCAAACTTGAAAAAATTACCATTTTCACATGTATTACATGGGCGCCTTATTTTTTCTCCCTTAATTCAATGTACACTAGCAAATTCAATAAATGCATCGACACATTTCCTATATTCATCATTTGATGATATAAATCGATTTTCTGAACATCGAGAAATCCAATCCCAATTAAGCATGGACGACATCTATATATATATATTTTTTGGTCTAATCAATTCACAAACATAAGATTATTACTCGTACAAAATTTTAGTACACGTAAAAAATTTATTATACATACAAATATACTCATCGTCAACCAATTTCACAGACACATTCATTACACACACAATTATAATACACACAAATACAAATATACTCATCAACTAATTACACGTAAACATTTATTACACAAACATACATAAGTTTATTACACACATAAATTTATTACACCTACACAAAAAAATATATTACACATAAATACAAAGAAATTTACAATTACATGGACAAAATAAACTTACAATTCCAAATCTTCAGGTTCGTCAACAAATTTGATAATTCATAAAATACAAGATCTACATACACACAAATATATATATATATAACAAATATATATATGTCTGTGTGTGTGTAAATAGCTTAAAATTATACAAAAAATGACGTCAAGAAGTACTATGAGCAAAAATAACTAAAAAACCTCCAAAGCAACCCCATTGGTCACTTTCCGAACTTTCATGTGATTAAAATATTATATCTCACACCAATCAATCAAATAGGTTGGTTGAAAAATTTAATATGTCTAATTGCAATCATGTTTGGTCCTAAAGTTTCTCGCAATAGATAAATATTACCGACTGTTGCCTCAGTCGGTAAATTTGTCTGTGTAATTACCGACGAATGTGGTTGGTATAGAGTCAGATTATAAGTTAGATTAAAAAATAGAAATGACTGGCTGATATCGGTCGTATTGTATGAGTTCGATCGATATATGATGAATATGGTCATTGTTCGCATAAATCCCAAGAAAAGCCATAATCGGTCATGATTAAGTAGATCAGTTGTAATAGTTGGTTGGTATTGGTTATATCATGTCTTAAAAATTTGCCCGATAGTTTTAAAGCTATCAGGAAATTTTTTTAATTTCAAATAAAAAATCAATAATTAAATCCACTGTTCATCATTTACAATCCAAAAAAATTTAAATCGCAGTTCATACCTACACCGAATAAATTACCATAATTAAAACAAAAAACAAACAACATTCAACATTCTCTAATATGGCTGTAAGTCATCTTAAAATACTCGATCACCTTCAATTGCTCTTCAAATTCCCCCATCGTGATCCCACACTTGTCCATCTCATAAATTAGTTGATTTTCGATCTTCTTCTCCTACATCTTTTGTTCAAGCTTCGATAAGTTTTCCTTTGCTTCGGTGAGTTACCAGACGACTTCCCTGTAGAAACGATCTTTCGCATCCATGCCTATATTTATAAAAAATACAAACAAAATATGTTAGATCATATATATACTCCATATTCATACATAAAGACATGCATGCATGAACACACACACTTATAACCATCATCAATATATATATGTGTGTGTATGTAATATACCTCAAGATTAACTTATAAATTTTGAAAAAAAAATCAAAAGATGATATAAACTATAAGTAAATAGATCATATGCATGTATATATAACCATAATCGGTCAAAAAATATAAATATTTCATTTTCTCATAACTGCAGAGAAAATTAGAGATCATCTTTTTCACCCGAGAAAAACCGACCAACACCCGATTGGTATACTGGTCGAAGTTAGCTGATGTGTAGATCAATTTAACGGTTATTCAACAAGGTTTGACTTTTACATTTATCGACCGAACAACATTCAATTTACTTGATCAGAATTTTGTTTGATCTAGACACCACACGAGCAAGAGTAAAAAATATTTGACAATCTTTGACCGTGGTCAGAATAAGCGGTCGGTAATACACATATACTGATCGCCGATATTTCTGCACGGTCATTTCTTGTCATTATTTTGAGTTGGTCGAAATAAGCTGGTCAAAAAAAGCCATATTTCTTGTATTGTGTGTTTCTTGTAGTGTGATATCTTCCCTAACTAGTACATATCACTTACTTTTTACTTTTTGATAGCTTCATTTCTCTCTCTCCCAATTCATAAGTAAATTTGATTATTAAAAAATAAGTTAGGACGTAGGAAATGAGATATTGCTTGGAATGAGACAAGTTTTGTATCTTAGAGGACTATATATATATATATATATTTTTTATATAAAGTTTTAGAAATTTGTTGAAGTTGCTCTTTATTATAATAAAATTTGATTAGTAATTTTCTTGGAAGTTATAGGCAGGTGCTACACCAATGGACTATGAAAACTACATGAACACTTACCATTGTTAGACTGTAATATAAATTCATTTTTATTAGGCCTTCTAATTTTAACACTTTATAGTTTTAAAATGAGTTCTTTACTTAATATGGTATCAAACTTATAAAGGAGCTCACAAAGTTTGATTCAGTGTCAAATTTATCACTTATTTAATACAATATGAAACATGTTAAGTACTTTTGTGAGTAAACTTGTCCCTGTGCATAAAACTGATCTTCAAAAATTTGTGATTTTATGTGTCAAATGAACAAGAATATATATATAAATATATAAACTTGCAAGAGGAAGGAACATAATTCTATGTTTGGAGAAAACAAATTTATAGAAGTTGATTAGAATGTGAGATTTAGGGGTTAGAGAATAAAATTAGAATTTTTCTAAAAAATAATTTCTTGTTGTTTCTTCATGGTTGTGAAAAAGGAAACTGTGGATTAGCTCTCGGATGTAGGTTACATGTGTGTAATGCTGGAGAGGTTGTGGCACTTTTTTAATGCTTTATATGTGACTTATACAATACCGTGGTTTCAAAATATATTATGTAATCTCTTAATTTAGTTGTTACAAATTTATTATATTCATTGCGGAAACTAAAATTTGTAGCTATTATAAGTCATTAATCTGAAACTACATATCAACAACTACATGTATTATAAGTCATTTAGCCTTACTAAAATATATAACAAAATAACAAATATGAAGAATGAGTACATTGGTAAAAAAATGTTCATTCCTAGGATGCCTCCTAAATAAAATGTTGTGTATCATATCCATTATCTTGTCCATTATAATCGAAACAAAGTCGTTCTCCCTTTTTTATATTACGAAGAGCGACAAGATAAACATGACATTTACCACGAACATTGTACCTCACAGATTTGAGGTTTTTCTTCTTTCTTCCCTCCCTGTATTTTTACAGCACTAGTCAATATTTTGGTATGGGTATCCATATTTTTTAGACAACGAAAAATATAGAATTAAAGGGTATGAACCACATAAATACTTACGCAGAATGGTTGTTAATGCCACTGATGAAGCAAACTATATTTCCCCACTTGTCCGGGCAAATAAAGAGACCATCTTCTTCTTCTGAGTCTCTGTAAGTAAGGAGGGTCATAAAGCTATCAAAATTCTCATCATCTCTCCGATTCCTGACAAAATCTACATCTCCTGGCAAGAAAAGTCATGGCTTTGATTGGACCATCTGCTTCAACTTTGTACCTGGAAATGCAAAAATGCATAATTAATATACATTCTATCTGTATAATTAATAAAAAAACCCAATTAATCTATCAAATATGTTTTATACCCTTCCACTTCATCAAAAACAACTTTAAGAGGAGGACATTTTTCTCCTTTCATCATTGCTTTACATTTCTTTATTGTTATGTAATCTTCGGTAGATAGTTCATAACCAAATAAGAAATATAACATTAAATACAATGTGCATTCAATTAAGATAAATTCGAAAAGAAAAGAACATTACTTAACAAAGGAAACGAGTTGTGCTCCTATAATTAAAATTTAAAATGTATATACCTGGATGTCATCTGCCTCATACTTGGATTGATTAGCAGATTTAGGAGCCATGTCATGTGAGTATGTCAGTTTATCACTAAATGCTATGTTCTTACTCTGCAGAGCAAAACGTAGAGAATCCATTTGTCTGTTCCTACTCTCAACATCATTTGCTGGAACGTACGGAAAAAATTTTGTAGATTTTTTTGGCAAACGTTTACGCCTTTTTTGAGGAACTAAAATATCAACAATATATAAGATAGCTATCAAAATATGAGGTCATGACAATAATTCATAATACAACTAAGTAATTTATAATACAACTATAAGTAGAAAAAATATTATGAATCATGTTTATATTTTTAAATACATTTTAAATAAAGCTCAAGTAAGATAAATGTCAATTATTTACATTTGTAAAAAAACAATTTTTTTTAATGTATATGTGAAAAATTAGCACATCTTTAGTTGTACCTAGTTAGTTTAAATGATGTACACAACTTTGAGAAATAGGCCCCTACCTGCTACAAAGAAGTTAGGGGGATTTATGGTCTGTTTTTGCTTTTGACAATATTAGTACTAATAAAACAATATGCTATTGATAAAATGCAAAATTATGTCACATAATATGGAAATTAGCAAAATTAAAATTAAAATTAAAACACTTCATGTACTAAATAACAATAAAAATAGATTAACAACATATATATATATATGTACACAATTCCAAAAATGATCAATAACTTGATTTAAAAATAATAAAATCTTACCTTCGGGTGAAATGTATTTAGCTATAATCCCAAAATACCTCTTCCTTGATTTACTAGATCCATCTCTGGTTGATTCTGCAATATAATCAAATCAAATTTAAAAAGAAATCCAAATTGTAAAATTAAATAAAAAAAATTTCAGGACCACATTTTTCCTATTTACCTTACTTTGATTTTTAAAGTTACACAAGTTCTACAACCAGTGGATTATTAACAATTGTAACAATTGTAATCTCAAATCAACACTTAGGTCACAACAATTATTACTAACTTGTATTTCAGATCGGTGCCACTAAAACTTAGATATTAATTTTATTAGGACGGGCACAAACATACAATGTAATGAAGTAGAGTGACAGATACCTTCTGGGTGCTTACTGCGGCAACCATCACAATACCAGTTTTCAGGGGGAATTTCAAGAACAGCCGGTCTCAGACACTTCATATGAAACCCATTATCACAATCATCACATATCAATATTTGGTCCTCTTTGTCCCCAAATCCACATATCTTACATGTGAGCTCATTATAATAAATATGTGGAGCCACAACAACTATGGTTGCCTTCAGGAGATCTTCTATATATTTCTCTTTTGGGTGGACTGGGGGGCCGGAGATGTTGGGAAGATGGGGCCGAGAATCGACTAGTATATTAACTTGTTTTGTGGCCTGTTATAAATCGGCCAGTGACCTAAACTTGTGCACATGTGGGACCTTCTTAGGTGGAAACTGTGGGAGGTGGTTGGGTTGAGAATGTGGGGGGTAGTTGGGTTGGGAAGCTATAGGTGTGTTGAATGAAGACATCTTCAGATGTGTTGTAAAATGTCTGAGCTTGTGTTTTGTAATTGGGGATTTTTGTAATTGAAGATGTTGATCGGGAGAGGGCTTGTGAAAAGGGATTTATAGATACAATACAGGGCAGAGTTTTCTAGGGGCTCTAGGGGCTGAGTTTTCTAGGAACGGAGTTTTCTAGGGTTTAGCGGTTATCAATATAGCCGTTATCAATATATATTTCAGTAATATATACATTATTTTTTTTTCAACATATATCATTGTAGTTTTAATAATAATTCTACAATATTTTGTAATACTTGATAATATTAAATATATTTTGTCAATTATTATTTTAATTGAATTGTTCTTCCAAAAAATGATATGTGTGAAGCAAATTTATCATTTATTCTATCATTTTTATTTCTTCCTTAAAGATCAAATTTAGCAATCTCAATACACAATATGCACACCCTCTATATATCATCATAAATTTACGTGTTTCAAAAAATTAACTATTTTCAAGTAAATAATATTTAATTTAGTAGGTGAAGGTACGAGTTTTTTTCTCAAAAAGTCTTTTTTTCCAAGAGAGAAATGATGTAAAATTTAAACTCCAATTCACATTTAAATTACAAGATTACCAATAATAAAACAAAGTCAACAATTTCATTATTGAAAAATCAAAGGTAAATATTTAATTAAGTTATCAAAAGAATAAAATTATGAAAGTGAGCTTATTTATCAACTTCAATCCCCCAAATAAAAAGTGGTCACTGTGTTTTTTGAATTTTTTTGAATTATTTTAAGATATGTAAGTTCTTTATTCAAAAGCCTTAGAATTCTTAATTCCTTCATTTCATTGACAACTTGCATGCAATTTTTTTAGAAATACTTCATTGATCCATTGAGAAAACATTAAACTAAAATCAAATTCCGCTAAAAAAAAGTAAAATCGAGCTAGTAGGTGAGTTAAAGAAAAGCAAAAAAATTGGCCTATAAAAGTAGCATGAAAGAAATGTTGTTTGATCATAATATTGCAAGTAGCAATTAAACATGAATTTCTTCGTGGCACATTGTCCACTATTCCATTGTACGTGTTACATTTCCTACACCACTTACCCCCATCATAGGAATGTGCTTTATAAGATGTATCTTTAATGATAATCTCATCCCATCATCTCCCCTTTATGATATAATGTACAAATCCATAAAAATTGCTATGAATCACTATACTACAAGAAAAATGTCCATAGACATCGATTTTCGGCGATGTCTATGTTGTTTTGCAACAGATATTGATGTCGGTGATGTCTATTGTAGACATTGGCCATACACCGATGTCTTTCAGCCCATTAGACATATATTTCCTTCAAAACAATGATGTCTATCAATTTTTAGACTTCAATTTCAACACAGAGAAACTAATGTATATTGTACTTTTTGACATCATTTTTAACACAACAAAAGTGATGTATATTTTATTCTTTTATATAAGCTTTTTCACAGTAAAAATGATGTATATTGGATTATTAGACATTCATTTTGTTACAAGAAAATTGATGCATTAACAAAATTAAAAACCTTGGAGTCATAAAATATATGTCCATTGCACAATTTAGAAAACACATTCAACTAATTATCATTCAACCAATACATTTATCATGATCAGTACACTCTAGCGTAGGGCATATAATACAAGTTGTAAGAAAACTAAGAATCCAAATTTTTAAGCTGGTACGTCGTTTGGGACGAAACATGTGTAGCAGCTATGCAATGTCCTCTGCCTTGTGTAGGAAGGATCCCAGTTCTGATAATAATTCAAAAAATCAACCAGCATCTCTATATTTGGTGTATCCCAACTTAAACCGTGGCCAGCGTCTATAAATGAAAACCACAAAACTTGGTACTATGTAACACCACATCAAAGGCATTTAAGATGTACATATTTTACACAATAGAATGACACAATATCCAAGTTTTAAAGAATATCTAAAAGCTTGTACCTGATACACTACAACAAATCTGGCCATTTACGATGGTTTTTTTGAACTGAAATCGTCATAATTGAGCCATTTATAAAGGAAAAAATCGTCATTTTTGGTCGAGTAGTAAGTTCGTTTTTTCGTCACAAGATAAAATAATGTCGTAAGTTATGTACTTACGACGGAAAAAACGTCGGATATTACTTTATGGAACCCACTTTTAATAAGATAAAACATAATTTCTGACAGAAAAATGTCATATTTTAGGAATTAGGGCCTATTTACGACGAAATATGTGATGAACAACCGTCGTAAGTTTGTATTTCCAGGTTTAAAAAAATCTAGCCGGATTCCGGGCACTTTCCGGCAACCCCAATTCAACAATTTGATAGATTTCTTCAACATCTAATTTTATTAATAGATAGATTTCTTCAAAAGGTGGACTAACGACTAGAGACCATGTTTAGTTTCCATTATTTCCTTCAATAGTAGTAGGTAAAAATCAACTAGTATAAATGACATGAAAAGTAACAAGCCAGATTATATAGATACGACCATGATATTAAAAATAAAAAATAACCAATTAACCAATATAAGAATGAATATGCATATTGAATATATACCACAAAGCGTACTGGAATATTCTTTTTATCTTGAATTACGGACTGTAATAAAATAATTGCTTCATCTAGCATCTGTACATCACCATAATGCAACTTTGTTAATAGACTTTGTGTGTTTCCTTTCTCCTCAGATTTCCTTATAATTGGGACAGCCTGCCTCTTCCTGATTTAAACATTCCAATCTATGTCAAACCAAGGAAGACAAAGAAAAGAGCAGTCAAGATGGTCAAGTCTGTCAAACTTCAATTCAAGTCAGTGACCAAACCCAAACCCATTGTCAACAAGGGAGATCAACTCTTCATTTGTGAAATTAAAGAATTCTCAGACATAAATCTTTATCTGGATGAGCTAGAAAAAGTTAGAGTTATTGATGCTTACAAACATCTTCCAGAAATATTAGTCTTTAGGTACAAGGGTGGAAGAGAGATGACTTGGCCACTTCACAGAATTCTCAATGAAGGTTATTCTGTTTTGGTGAAGATTTTCTCCTCAGTAAAGAAGAATTTTGGATTTAACATTGTTGCCAAGAAAATGGTACTGAACAAAATTGAGGAGATAATGAACAACAGAAGAAATCCAAATGTACTACAAAGAGTATTAACCATTCCTTTTACTGGAGATAGGGTGCATTTGAAGCCAAATTGGATAATGGAGTTCAAGGATGAAAAATACATCAGAAGATTCTTCAAATTTGAAGATCAACTAAAACATTCTAGCAATGAAACTCTCAAGGAGATACAAGAAATGTTGGATCAGTCAAATGAGGATGAATTTGAATTCTACAGGCAACTCCAACACCAGATTGAAGAAAATAATGTGAAATTGAGAAAGAAGTTCAGACAATCAAGGAAATAAGCTAAATTTGCTAAATCTAGAGGAGCACCTTGAAAATAACCTGTGAGATTTTCTACAAACCTTCCTCTCTGTGTTTATCAAAAAATTACAGCACTTGTTAATTTTATCTACTAGAAATATGTCTGTATTCATAGGGTGTTTTGTTATTATCAAGTTTCTCTTAATTTATGGCTACAATTCCAGTAGACATAAATTGGGGGAGATTGTTAGAAATATGTTGTGCACTTGATGATATGTTGAACAAAACACTTAGTAGATTTAATTCAGTGAATTTGTAGCCTTCATCGGATGATCACTTTAACATCCGTTGAAAGGGTAGCTTATGTTACAATAAGATTAGTAGCACATTTCTGCAGCCTATTTACAGGTTTTAGAGAATAAAGAAGCATTTCCATTTTCATGCTAAACCGAAGTTATTCAAAGATGTTGGATGGAGAAATAAAGTAGCATGAAATTAGACTAGGGACATTTTGTCTTATTTTTTTATCTTTTTGTCATATATCTTAGTGATATATAAACCAAGTGTAGCAAGTTGAATTGTATCCAAGTTATTAAGCAATTACCAGAGAAATAGATAAAGCTACATCTGTAAAGAATTTCTCTGTTCTTTGTAAGTTCAACTTGTAAGCAGCTGTGTGTAAACATTGCATCACAGAGTTCTCATATTAATATATATCTCTGGTGGAAAAGTTCAATCCACCAGAAAGTTTTGAAAGACTTGTATTTAATTAATTTGTGTTTTGATTTCATCCATACTTTCATTCCGCACCATAGCCAAATCAAACACATTTATATATTCACAGTAAAACTGTTCTTAAAATTGAAAAAGTAGCCAGAATTACATTCAACCCTCCTTTCTCTAATTCTTTGCTAGATTGTTAGGGAATAACAATTGGTATCAGAGTAAGCTCTTGAAGAACAAAGAGTTTAAAGATCACAACAACTAACAACATGAGCAGAAAGGATGTTGGAGTAAAAATTCCATTTCTGGATAAAGACACCTATCACCATTAGAAGGTGAAGATGCATCTGCATCTACTCTCTCAAGATTAAGAATATGTGGACTGCATTGAGAAAGGCCCACATGTCCCTATGATAGCTACTATAGTAAATAAGCCATCCATCCCAAAGCCTAGAGCAGAATGGTCTGATCCAGATATTAAACAAGTTCATAAGGATAAGAAGGTCATGAATATTTTGTTTAATGGTGTTGATGGTGACATGTTTGACAACATCATAAACTGCAAAACTGCTACAAAGGTCTGGGATACTATTCAGGTCATATGTGATAGAACTGAGCAAGTAAGGAAAAATAAAATGCAACTGTTAATTCAGCAATATGAGCATTTTCATAGTAAGAAAGTGAGTCAATCACTAACATTTTCAGTAGATTTCAAAAACTGCTGAATGCTCTAAAGTTGCATGGAAGAGTCCATTAAACAAAGGACTCAAACTCAAATTCCTCAGATCTGTACCAAAGAAATGGAAATGTATGTCAATCTTACTAAGAAACTCTCAAGATTACAAGGAATTCACCTTGGATAGACTGTATGGGATTCTAAAAAGTTTAACAATTAAAATTTGGAAAAAAAATAATTTTAAATTTAATTTTACTTTAAAATAATTTTTGATAAGTGTGATTTTATTATGATTCCTACTATAAAATTACTCTAAACTCTTTAATTAAAGTTCAATGATTTTTTAAATTAAAAAATTGTGCAACTTTGATTTAATTTTGGTAATTAAAATTTGTAATTATATATAATAAAAATAAAATAAATCTATTTTTGGTTGATTTTTGATTGGAAATTAAAAAATTAATCTTTAATAATTTTAAAACTACTATCCTCCCAGTGATCAAAATTTAATCGATTTAACTACACAATCTTGTATGAATTTTATGAATTAATCAATGAGATTGGGAATATTTAAAATATTTTTTTTAAAAAAAAAGAAGAAAAGAGAGCTTCTTTATGATTTTTTTTTATTTAATAAAATAAATTAAATATAATTACTTGAATTTCGTTAATATAATGGATTCATATAATTATATTTCATCTATGTCTACAATATATATGATATTTAAAATAAAAATAATAAAATAATAATCATTTTAACAAACAAGAATTGTACTAGTTATAGGGTAGTAAAGTATAACGAGTGCATCTATCTTTTAATATGTGATTAAAAATGCTTTAAAATATAAAAACAGTTGACTAGTGACGGAATATTGTTAAATTATGAGTCACTTATAGAGTAAAGTTGCATGGAGTTCACCTTATAAAGTCCATCTATGTTCTGCAAATAAAATATTATCTAAAACCTGTTATCTTGCAAAACATGTTTCACAAATATCATTACTTCAATAAAATCATGCAAATCTCATATATTTACAAGTACAATATGTATATTCTGGAACATGAACATTTATTTTATGCAAAGTAAACATGTTTTGTAAAATAATATATTTTGCTACGTTAGACTTGTAAAATATGTGTAATGTGCAAGATTTTCAATAAAATTGTGATATTTGTAGAATATCATTGGAAAAATGATATGTTTTGCAACAATTTAAGCTACATTTTAGTTGCACAAGGACTCACGGACTCCAATGAAACACTGGACTCCATAGAACCTAATATATTATTTATTTTAATCAAGGCCGACTTAAGAAAAAATTAACATCTGTTATCCCCAATCAAGGCACATAATATTTAAATGTACTTGTGATTCTAATTGCACACAATGCAATTGCAACATTAAGTACGAAAAAGAAGATGAAGCCAACATGAAGGAAAAAGACAACGAAGAAGAAGCCAAAGACAACACTTGTACTTGCAATTGCCACTAGTCTTGCCATTTTCACTGTATTAGAAAGAATTATAATCCGTGGATAGTGTACATTTATGCTGTTGGTGCAATGGTAGCAATGGTTGTTGATGCCTGGGACGATGATGCGCCACCTGTCCACACTATAGGAACTTTGTTCTGTTGTTTCCAGGTCAAATGCAAATCTAGTTTGAACATTTTTTTTAGTAAGCAGGTGGGTGTCCCAGGGACACTAGTTCTAGTTTACGCGCACCTTGACTAATCTTGGAGAGAGATAGTTTGTAAAATATTTAATAATTATGTATGCTTGCTTTTCTATGTGCTTTGCTGATAAAATAATAATTATGATTGCTTTTAATCCTGGAGAGGGATAGCTTGTAAAATATTTGATAATGATATGTATGCTTGTTTTTCTATGTGCTTTGCTGATCAGGTTGGAGTTTCAGACAAAGAAGAGTATTGCAAAGGAAGCTTAACCATATAGCTGAAGTTGCAGATACATCCTCCTTAAACGGTCTTAACTTATGGTTAGTTGCATCTATCTATATATTAGAAAGAACTTGTGTTACTATCTAAGGCGCTTGCAATTTAATCTGTTACTACTAATAGAAAATATTTTCTTGCCCCCCCTGCTTAGGGTATTGATAAGATTTTAAATTGACATATCTCAAGCAGACTGTTAAAGGAACACGTACATACCAATTTTGATGCAGAACTCTGTATCTAGTATTTCTATACCAAACTAATGTCTGCAAATCAGTTCTTGCAAGGCTAACCTCATCTGTTTTTATCACAATAGCAGCAAAACAAGATCCCTTGCTGAATATTAGAAGCAGAATACTGGCTAGAGATTGTAAAATTCTAGATAATAAAACTACTACTTGTTATTCAGAAAACCATTGCCGAGCTCTTACTTATATTCTTATAAGGTTTCTGTAGTTTGGGTAAAAGATCAGCGTAATTATTCATTAAAGGGTTTAACGTGACCTAGAGGAAAAAACATGTAAACCTCATCAAGTAAATCACCATCAAGAAATGCATTTGTTGAACACACTTTAGGTGTAGCTATAGAAGATCTTTCCTTAATCATGATGAACACCTATCCTTATTAGGTAGTGCATTTGATAATGATCTTATATATCCATTTTTGCCATTAACTGCCTTATTGTGTGGAAGCTCCATTAGATTTTAAAGCATCTTGTTGCCTATCCATGACCTCTACCCCCTTACTGCGTATAATTTTCCCTAATAATCTAAGCTTGGAGTCAGTTGGAAACCTAGCATAAAAAGAAGTCTAGAGATAGCAGATATCTGAGGAAGTGACACGCACAATATTTTTATTAAAGATGAATCAGCTGAAGAAGAACTATGAATCAGAGTTTAAATCAGAAGCTTGAAAATCAGCATCGGCAATATAGGTGATCATGAGAATGTTGGTAAAAACAACACAAATACAGCAGGAAATTATTAAGAAGAAACAATAGTTGAGCTTGCTGTTATAGTGCTGGTAAATATTATTAAAGAATTATGATCTTCAAGTTCATGTACTTAAGATTCACATTAATAATTAAACAAAATGTACTATACTGAGAAGTAAGAGGATTATTAGTAGTTAGTAGTAGAAAATCAAGAACATAATAGTCTTGTCAACCAAATTTATTAGTTGACTAACTCTGCGTACAAATGCCTAAAACTAAGTCTAATGTTTCATTATTTGAATGTTATTCTCTAGAAAGGTTCATCTCCAGGAGACTGCGATCACGCTTACCTCTTTCGAAACCTACAGTTCTACCTTTCTGATCATTCTTTTAATTTTTCTTTGAAACTTACTTTTTCGTTTTTGTATATCATATTCATATATGTATTGGATCATCCTCACATACTCAACTTGTCCTGCCGATTTAATTTGTGATTTTTCAATTTATCGCAGAGGTGATTAAAGCTCTTATTCAGCAGAATGCATCCTCTTTCCAATTTTCCAGTCTATTTGTAAGTCAATTTGTATCTTCTTATCAATATATATAGTTTGTCAGTCGTTACACCTGGTATGCCGGCATAAACAAAATAATAACAATAAAACTTTGTATTAAACATAACAATAACTATTTGTTGGTTTTAATTTAAATTTGGTTTTCGTATTTTGAAGTTTGTATTTAAATAAATCAGCTGTTAAGTCAGGACTGCAGCTAAGGCTTAGTTAGGTGTTTGTTTCGTGTTTAATAGGATCGTGGAGTAGTAGATGAAGAGTAGGAATGTAGTCGCTATTTTCTAGGAACCAGCAACTCTTGTTTCTATTTAAGTACTTCTTTTAATCTCTTTGGCTGAATAAGAAGCTAAGTATCGTATTAAGCTCTTCAGATTTATCTACTTGTGTTAAAGAGTTCAAATATATAGTTCTGTTTTTACATTTGGTATCAGAGCTCATATATTCAGAGTACTCTCGAGACAGCACTGTAAGATGGATAACGGGAAAAACAAAGGTGGATCGTTTGGGCTAACTTACCCAATGTTGGCCAAGGGAAATTACACGGCGTGGGCTTTAAAAATGAGAGTGTTTATGCAGGCCCAGGGAGTATGGAATGCGATAGAAGCGCCTGACCCCAAAGATGAGAAGAGTGACAAGATTGCCTTGGCCATGATTTATCAGGGCATACCTGAAGACATGTTATTATCCATCCCTGAAAAGAAAACAGCCAAAGAGGGGTGGGAAGCCATTAAAGTCATGTGCCAGGGAGCTGATCGTGTAAAGAAGGCCAGAGTGCAGACACTTAAGGCGGAGTTCGAGACTTTACGGATGAATGATGGTGAGCAACTTGATGACTTTTATATGAAGCTCAATGGTCTGGTGTCTACCATTCGAGCTTTAGGAGAGGAAATGCACGAATCATATGTTGTTAAGAAAATGCTTCGAGCGGTTCCGTCCAGATTTCTCCAAATAGCTTCAACAATCGAGCAGTTTGGAGATTTAGAGAAAATGACAGTTGAAGAGACCGTTGGTTCGCTTCAAGCTCATGAGGAAAGATTGAAAGGGCAGAATGAGACAGCAGGGAGTAAGTTGTTGTTGACAAAGGAGGAGTGGTCCAGGCGTGAGAAAAATGACACTAAACTTTTACTCACATGGGAGGACTGGCTAAAACGTACAGGCAACACTGATGGGACTAACAATTGGCGAGGTGGTCGTGGTTTCAAAGGCATGAGTCGAGACAAAAGCACTGTGAGGTGTTTCAATTGTAATATGCTGGGGCATTATGCTGCAGATTGCAGGAGGCCTCGTCGAGAAAGAAATCAAAAGTCTGAAGCAAATCTGGTGGAAATCAAAGATGACGAGCCTGCATTATTGCTGTCTGAGCTAGATGAAAGTAAGACACAAATGGTGTTGCTGAACGAGGAGAAATTAATCCCGAGATTGGAGACAAACCCAATAGCGAAGAGAACGTCACAAGTATGGTACTTGGACAATGGAGCTAGTAATCATATGACCGGAGATAAAACAAAATTCTCGACGCTGGATGAAGGAATAACAGGTGAGGTAAAGTTTGGAGACGGGTCAACCGTGAATATAAAAGGGAAAGGGTCAATCACTTTTAAGTGTAAAAATGGAGAAGAAAGAATATTTGCTAATGTATTCTATATTCCATGCCTGTGCAACAATATTATAAGTTTTGGACAGATGTCGGAAGAAGGTAACAAGGTGGTAATGCATGGTGATCTATTGTGGGTTTATGAGAAAGATGGGAGGGCATTGATGAAAGTTAAGAGGTCTGTGAATCGGCTGTATAAAATTATGCTGGAAGAGTCACCAGGTGCCTGCTTATTTACACAGAATACAAAGATGGAAGAAGAGTCATGGCTATGGTACTGTCGCCTAGGCCACGTCAATTTTAACGCAATGTCCATCATGAAGGAAAATGATATGGTTGTAGGTTTACCCAGATTGCTTCAACCTACTGAAGTATGCAAGGGATGTCTCATGGCGAAGCAAATACGGACTCCGTTTCCCTCTCAGTCAAGCTATGCATCTAGCAAAGGGTTAGAGCTGGTCCACGGTGACTTATGCGGACCAATCTCTCCACCGACCCCATCTGGAAAGAGGTACTTCTTACTTTTAGTCAATGATTTCAGTCGTATGATGTGGGTTTTCTTTTTGTCAACAAAAGATGAAGCTTTTTCCCAGATCCTTCATATGAAATGACTTTGACAACAGAGCTTTGAGAGAGTTGATTTCCTCATTGGAATTTCCAGAAATGAGTAGATTGTCTACATATACTAGCACAAGGGTGATTTTTAATTCCTTCCTGTTTGTGAAGAGACTGTAATCAGTCTTTGATTGCAAGTAACCTAGCGTGATCAGATTTTGTGAGAGTTTATTGAACCAGAGTAGGGGACTTTGCTTCAAACCGTACAAAGATTTTACAAGCTTGCACACCAGTTTTTATGGTGTAGAAGCTTGATGTATAGGACATTTCATATACACAGTCTCAAGAAGGTCACCGTGTAGAAAAGCATTTGTGACGTCCATCTGAATAGCAATCCAGTCGTTCATTGCAGCCATATCTAGTAATGTTCTAACTATAGTAAGCTTAATTGAATGTTCATCGAGCTCTATGCCTCTCAACTGTCCCGTCTGGATTAAATTTAGTTTTGAACAACCATTTGCACCCAATGGCTTTCTTGTTTGGTGGTAGTGTAGTGACTTCCCACATTCCATTGTCCTCCTGAGCTGACAACTCTCTGTTCATAGCGTCTACCTAATGTGCTTCTTGCACTGCTTAATTGAATGTTACAGGATCATTGTTGTTGGATAGAGATGCCAAGAAATAATTAAATTGAGGATTGACAACTTGATCAGCAACATACGATATGTTGGCATTTGGTAGTGCTGTATGAACAAAGTTTTCCAACCAAGCAGGTGTTTTTGTGACTCTCGTAGATCTTCTTAACACTGGGGAGTCCTGAGATGTTTCCTCATTGTCACATATCTGGTGCTTCATCTGTCTCAGTGACAAATATGTCATCATCACTAGTATCTTTCAATTTAGGCAGTTGTGGCATTATACAAGGAACAGGGTGAACATATGTTTGGGGTGAGGTAGGATTTAAGGGAAACACAGTCTCGTGAAATATGGCATCTCGAGTAACAAACATCTGCATATTTGTCAAGTTCAGTAATTTGTAGCCTTTCGGGTTAGGAGGGTATCCAATTATCACACAAGGTACTGATCTCGGTTCAAATTTATCATGAGTTTGGCTTGGGTTAGACGCAAGTATCAAACAACCAAAGGCTCTCAAATTGTTAAATGACGTAGGCTCTTTGTGAAGTATTTCATATGGGATTTTGTTATTTAAGGCTTGTGTGGGTAGTCTGTTTATTAGGTAAGTTGCAGTCATCACAAACTCTCCCCAGTAGGACAAAGAAAGTCCACATTGAAATTTCAAACATCTTGCAATCTCTAGAATTTGCATGTGCTTTCTCTCAACCTTGGCATTTTGCTAGGGTGGATTTACACAAGATTTTTGATGAATAATTCCATAAGTTTTGTAAAATTGAGTGCAAGTAACATCTGCAAATTCAGGTGCATTATCTGAACGAATAGAGTTAATAGCAGCAGCAAATTGAGTACAAACATACTTGTAAAAGCTATTATAATAATGAAACTATTCAATAATATAGTATTAGTATATATGTTAATATGTATGTATTAATGTATGTACACATGCATATATACACAATCACTATATGATAATGATAATGAGCTATAGATAAATATGCATATTAAATACATACCAAATAATAAATTCTTATAAATGAGTTATATGATGAAATAAATATGACATAGATAATAATGTAAGTATTAATAAATATTAATGAAATTAACAATGATTTAATTATATTATATAATAATATGTTATAAATTAGTGATCAGATGAAATAAATATGACATAGATAATAATGTAAGTATTAATAAATATTAATAAAATTATAAATGAGTAAATTATGTTATATAATAATGAGGTAGATATAAATATAATTATTAATTATGAAGTAATAAATGATTATTAATAATTGAAATAAATATTTTATAAATATATATTAGAGTATTCATAATTAAATTTGTTCGTTGAACTCCAATATTATTATTTAATATAAATAATAGATGAACACAAATTGATCTTTAAATAGAAGCTCGTGTGTAGAATTCTTAATACTTTATCACTTTAGTGTCAATCCCTACCCTCTTTTACAGTAACACCACCAGTCTTCTATAGTTTTTTTAAAAATTTAAATTTGATTATAAGCTCATTTTGTAAATATAAATTGTGTTATTATAATGAATTTTAAATTATGTTTTCTTTTATGCTATAATATTTTCAAGCTAATAACTATTAAATTTGTAAACATATTAAAATTAGGTAGAAATTTTTTTAAAAAAAAACATGAACCAATAAACGGTTAACCGAACCAAAAACATTATTTCGGAAAAATGAGCACAAACCGACATGCACACTCGTACTTTTCACTTTTTATTATCCTAACATGTTTTTAACCCGGAAATCCAGCATATCTAAACGAGGCATAAACGCAAACGCGTCGTCAGATTTTTCAACTTAATCTAGTAATCTACTTGGCCTATAAATATTTTAGGGGAGTAACCACAATAACAATATTTTAAAATTTAATTAGAAAATGGAGTCATTTTTAAACATTTTCCAAAAATACCTTATTTTAAGTATAATTATTTTTAAAATATAATTTTCAGCCTTTAACATCCAGTTTTATCGACATTTTATTTTATATTTTTTTGTTAAATAAATTTGATTTATGTTGTATAAGTTGATTTTATATTTGAAATCCAATTCAAATCTAAAATTAACTTTGAAGAAAATAAAATTGAAGTTGCAAATTTACATTGCAAAACTTATAAATCATATTTTTGAAAATGAAATTTTTAAAAATTATGTTTTTGAAAATTATTTTATTCATATTTTGGAAAAACTATTGTCTAAAAGTTGTATTTTTTAGAAAACCTTTCGGTTTTTTCTTTCAATTATATTCGAACAACTTTGAATGACATTGTAACTTTTAAGAATTATAATCAAAATTTACACGAACATCAATTAAAAAAAGTTAATATATAATTCCAAATTTTGTATACAGAATTGAGAATTCAACCGTAAATATCGTGATACTAGAGATCACTCTCAAATCGGGTTAATAATCTAGTGAGTCACTAAGTAGGGCTAGTATATCATTTATCATGTTGGTCACCGAACTCCAAGCGGTTTCAAACTGATCACTTAATTTTATGACCAGAAAAATGAAATTTTAAAATTTATCGCATGCGCTATCTATCTCAAAAGGTAAAGACTAACTCAACGATGTAACAGTTTTGTCTCTGAAATAATATGTATATTGATAGGGAATAAAATAAACTCTTATTACGTAATTAATATCACATTAATTGTATTAACATTGGCTTGACAGTTAAGCACATTAGAGGAGGCCCAAGACCCTTGATAGGGGCCAAAAATAGCCTAGGAATATAATTGGTGTTAAAATTAATTAGACCAGATACGGTCCAATAACGAAGCCCAATTAGAAAGGGCCCAGAACCCTGAATATTAATTAATTATGAAATTAATTAATAAGGGATAAATCAGCTGTCAAGATGAGTCCCAATGAGGATATAAATCCTTGAAAATTAGCCCCCAATGGACCTGATAGGATATGGAATCAGTTTCCTACTTTCTAAAACTCCAAAGTCCATTCTAATTCTGAGACTTGCCCACCAAGTCTCCTAACCCAAGTCTAATTCAAGGACTCCCAACATCTATATAAGGGGCCTCACCCCAAAAATCAGAACTACGTTTTTTTGATTTGATCTTTGGCAATCAGTAAGGTACTAAGGCAGATTGAGTCACGAAACACAAGAGCAGTCAAATCGAGCCTCGAAGCTCACGTTCCTTAGTACTAAATACAGCAATTATTATACTTTAGTTTTTGATCCATAATATTTGGCGCCGTCTGTGGGACAGCACAACAACAACCATTGCGAGAACACGGATAACAAGCAGCGTCCTTGAATCAGCTGAAGAAGAACTATGAATCAGAGTTTAAATCAGAAGCTTGAAAATCAGCATCGGCAATATAGGTGATCATGAGAATGTTTGTAAAAACAACACAAATACAGCAGGAAATTATTAAGAAAAAACAATAGTTGAGCTTGCTGTTATAGTGCTGGTAAATATTATTAAAGAATTATGATCTTCAAGTTCATGTACTTAAGATTCACATTAATAATTAAACAAAATGTACTATACTGAGAAGTAAGAGGATTATTAGTAGTTAGTAGTAGAAAATCAAGAACATAATAGTCTTGTCAACCAAATTTATTAGTTGACTAACTCTGCGTACAAATGCCTAAAACTAAGTCTAATGTTTCATTATTTGAATGTTATTCTCTAGAAAGGTTCATCTCCAGGAGACTGCGATCACGCTTACCTCTTTCGAAACCTACAGTTCTACCTTTCTGATCATTCTTTTAATTTTTCTTTGAAACTTACTTTTTCGTTTTTGTATATCATATTCATATATGTATTGGATCATCCTCACATACTCAACTTGTCCTGCCGATTTAATTTGTGATTTTTCAATTTATCGCAGAGGTGATTAAAGCTCTTATTCAGCAGAATGCATCCTCTTTCCAATTTTCCAGTCTATCTGTAAGTCAATTTGTATCTTCTTATCAATATATATAGTTTGTTAGTCGTTACACCTGGTATGCCCGCATAAACAAAATAATAACAATAAAACTTTGTATTAAACATAACAATAACTATTTGTTGGTTTTAATTTAAATTTGGTTTTCATATTTTGAAGTTTGTATTTAAATAAATCAGCTGTTAAGTCAGGACTGCAGCTAAGGCTTAGTTAGGTGTTTGTTTCCTGTTTTATAGGATCGTGGAGTAGTAGATGAGGAGTAGGAATGTAGTCGCTATTTTCTAGGAACCAGCAACTCTTGTTTCTATTTAAGTACTTCTTGTAATCTCTTTGGCTGAATAAGAAGCTAAGTATCGTATTAAGCTCTTCAGATTTATCTACTTGTGTTAAAGAGTTCAAATATATAGTTCTGTTTTTACATTTGGTATCAGAGCTCATATATTCAGAGTACTCTCGAGACAGCACTGTAAGATGGATAACGGGAAAAACAAAGGTGGATCGTTTGGGCTAACTTACCCAATGTTGGCCAAGGGAAATTACACGGCGTGGGCTTTAAAAATGAGAGTGTTTATGCAGGCCCAGAGAGTATGGAATGCGATAGAAGCGCCTGACCCCAAAGATGAGAAGAGTGACAAGATTGCCTTGGCCATGATTTATCAGGGCATACCTGAAGACATGTTATTATCCATCCCTGAAAAGAAAACAGCCAAAGAGGGGTGGGAAGCCATTAAAGTCATGTGCCAGGGAGTTGATCGTGTAAAGAAGGCCAGAGTGCAGACATTTAAGGCGGAGTTCGAGACTTTACGCATGAATGATGGTGAGCAACTTGATGACTTTTATATGAAGCTCAATGGTCTGGTGTCTACCATTCGAGCTTTAGGAGAGGAAATGCACGAATCATATATTGTTAAGAAATTGCTTCGAGCGGTTCCGTCCAGATTTCTCCAAATAGCTTCAACAATCGAGCAGTTTGGAGATTTAGAGAAAATGACAGTTGAAGAGACCGTTGGTTCGCTTCAAGCTCATGAGGAAAGATTGAAAGGGCAGAATGAGACAACAGGGAGTAAGTTGTTGTTGACAGAGGAGGAGTGGTCCAGGCGTGAGAAAAATGACACTAAACTTTTACTCACATGGGAGGACTGGCTAAAACGTACAGGCAACACTGATGGGATTAACAATTGGCGAGGTGGTCGTGGTTTCAAAGGCATGAGTCGAGACAAAAGCACTGTGAGGTGTTTCAATTGTAATATGCTGGGGCATTATGCTGCAGATTGCAGGAGGCCTCGTCGAGAAAGAAATCAAAAGTCTGAAGCAAATCTGGTGGAAATCAAAGATGACGAGCCTGCATTATTGCTGTCTGAGCTAGATGAAAGTAAGACACAAATGGTGTTGCTGAACGAGGAGAAAGTAATCCCGAGATTGGAGACAAACCCAATAGCGAAGAGAACGTCACAAGTATGGTACTTGGACAATGGAGCTAGTAATCATATGACCGGAGATAAAACAAAATTCTCGACGCTGGATGAAGGAATAACAGGTGAGGTAAAGTTTGGAGACGGGTCAACGGTGAATATAAAAGGGAAAGGGTCAATCACTTTTAAGTGTAAAAATGGAGAAGAAAGAATATTTGCTAATGTATTCTATATTCCATGCCTGTGCAACAATATTATAAGTCTTGGACAGATGTCGGAAGAAGGTAACAAGGTGGTAATGCATGGTGATCTATTGTGGGTTTATGAGAAAGATGGGAGGGCGTTGATGAAAGTTAAGAGGTCTGTGAATCGGCTGTATAAAATTATGCTGGAAGAGTCACCAGGTGCCTGCTTATTTACACAGAATACAAAGATGGAAGAAGAGTCATGGCTATGGCACTGTCGCCTAGGCCACGTCAATTTTAACGCAATGTCCATCATGAAGGAAAATGATATGGTTGTAGGTTTACCCAGATTGCTTCAACCTACTGAAGTATGCAAGGGATGTCTCATGGCGAAGCAAACACGGACTCCGTTTCCCTCTCAGTCAAGCTATGCATCTAGCAAAGGGTTAGAGCTGGTCCACGGTGACTTATGTGGACCAATCTCTCCACCGACCCCATTTGGAAAGAGGTACTTCTTATTTTTAGTCAATGATTTCAGTCGTATGATGTGGGTTTTCTTTTTGTCAACAAAAGATGAAGCTTTTTCCCAGATCCTTCATATGAAATGACTTTGACAACAGAGCTTTGAGAGAGTTGATTTCCTCATTGGAATTTCCAGAAATGAGTAGATTGTCTACATATACTAGCACAAGGGTGATTTTTAATTCCTTCCTGTTTGTGAAGAGACTGTAATCAGTCTTTGATTGCAAGTAACCTAGCGTGATCAGATTTTGTGAGAGTTTATTGAACCAGAGTAGGGGACTTTGCTTCAAACCGTACAAAGATTTTACAAGCTTGCACACCAGTTTTTATGGTGTAGAAGCTTGATGTATAGGACATTTCATATACACAGTCTCAAGAAGGTCACCGTGTAGAAAAGCATTTGTGACGTCCATCTGAATAGCAATCCAGTCGTTCATTGCAGCCATATCTAGTAATGTTCTAACTGTAGTAAGCTTAATTGAATGTTCATCGAGCTCTATGCCTCTCAACTGTCCCGTCTGGATTAAATTTAGTTTTGAACAACCATTTGCACCCAATGGCTTTCTTGTTTGGTGGTAGTGTAGTGACTTCCCACGTTCCATTGTCCTCCTGAGCTGACAACTCTCTGTTCATAGCGTCTACCTAATGTGCTTCTTGCACTGCTTAATTGAATGTTACAGGATCATTGTTGTTGGATAGAGATGCCAAGAAATAATTAAATTGAGGATTGACAACTTGATCAGCAACATACGATATGTTGGCATTTGGTAGTGCTGTATGAACAAAGTTTTCCAACCAAGCAGGTGTTTTTGTGACTCTCGTATATCTTCTTAACACTGGGCAGTCCTGAGATGTTTCCTCATTGTCAGACATATCTGGTGCTTCATCTGTCTCAGTGACAAATATGTCATCATCACTAGTGTCTTTCAATTTAGGCAGTTGTGGCATTATACAAGGAACAGGGTGAACATATGTTTGGGGTGAGGTAGGATTTAAGGGAAACACAGTCTCGTGAAATATGGCATCTCGAGTAACAAACATCTGCATATTTGTCAAGTTCAGTAATTTGTAGCCTTTCGGGTTAGGAGGGTATCCAATTATCACACAAGGTACTGATCTCGGTTCAAATTTATCATGAGTTTGGCTTGGGTTAGACGCAAGTATCAAACAACCAAAGGCTCTCAAATTGTTAAATGACGTAGGCTCTTTGTGAAGTATTTCATATGGCATTTTGTTATTTAAGGCTTGTGTGGGTAGTCTGTTTATTAGGTAAGTGGCAGTCATCACAAACTCTCCCCAGTAGGACAAAGAAAGTCCACATTGAAATTTCAAACATCTTGCAATCTCTAGAATTTGCATGTGCTTTCTCTCAACCTTGGCATTTTGCTAGGGTCGATTTACACAAGATTTTTGATGAATAATTCCATAAGTTTTGTAAAATTGAGTGCAAGTAACATCTGCAAATTAAGGTGCATTATCTGAACGAATAGAGTTAATAGCAGCAGCAAATTGAGTACAAACATACTTGTAAAAGCTATTATAATAATGAAACTATTCAATAATATAGTATTAGTATATATGTTAATATGTATGTATTAATGTATGTACACATGCATATATACACAATCACTATATGATAATGATAATGAGCTATAGATAAATATGCATGTTAAATACATACCAAATAATAAATTCTTATAAATGAGTTATAAGATGAAATAAATATGACATAGATAATAATGTAAGTATTAATAAATATTAATGAAATTAACAATGATTTAATTATATTATATAATAATATGTTATAAATTAGTGATCAGATGAAATAAATATGACATAGATAATAATGTAAGTATTAATAAATATTAATAAAATTATAAATGAGTAAATTATGTTATATAATAATGAGGTAGATATAAATATAATTATTAATTATGAAGTAATAAATGATTATTAATAATTGAAATAAATATTTTATAAATATATATTAGAGTATTCATAATTAAATTTGTTCGTTGAACTCCAATATTATTATTTAATATAAATAATAGATGAACACAAATTGATCTTTAAATAGAAGCTCGTGTGTAGAATTCTTAATACTTTATCACTTTAGTGTCAATCCCTACCCTCTTTTATAGTAACACCACCAGTCTTCTATAGTTTTTTTAAAAATTTAAATTTGATTATAAGCTCATTTTGTAAATATAAATTGTGTTATTATAATGAATTTTAAATTATATTTTCTTTTATGCTATAATATTTTCAAGCTAATAACTATTAAATTTGTAAACATATTAAAATTAGGTAGAAAATTTTTATAAAAAAAACATGAACCAATAAACGGTTAACCGAACCAAAAACATAATTTCGGAAAAATGAGCACAAACCGACATGCACACTCGTACTTTTCACTTTTTATTATCCTAACATGTTTTTAACCCGGAAATCCAGCATATCTAAACGAGGCATAAACGCAAACGCGTCGTCATATTTTTCAACTTAATCTAGTAATCTACTTGGCCTATAAATATTTTAGGGGAGTAACCACAATAACAATATTTTAAAATTTAATTAGAAAATGGAGTCATTTTTAAACATTTTCCAAATATACCTTATTTTAAGTATAATTATTTTTAAAATATAATTTTCAGCCTTTAACATCCAGTTTTATCGACATTTTATTTTATATTTTTTTGTTAAATAAATTTGATTTATGTTGTATAAGTTGATTTTATATTTGAAATCCAATTCAAATCTAAAATTAACTTTGAAGAAAATAAAATTGAAGTTGCAAATTTACATTGCAAAACTTATAAATCATATTTTTGAAAATGAAATTTTTAAAAATTATGTTTTTGAAAATTATTTTATTCATATTTTTGGAAAAACTATTGTCTAAAAGTTGTATTTTTTAGAAAACCTTTCGGTTTTTTCTTTCAATTATATTCGAACAACTTTGAATGACATTGTAACTTTTAAGAATTATAATCAAAATTTACACAAACATCAATTAAAAAAAGTTAATATATAATACCGAATTTTGTATACAGAATTGAGAATTCAACCGTAAATATCGTGATACTAGAGATCACTCTCAAATCGGGTTAATAATCTAGTGAGTCACTAAGTAGGGCTAGTATATCATTTATCATGTTGGTCACCGAACTCCAAGCGGTTTCAAACTGATCACTTAATTTTATGACCAGAAAAATGAAATTTTAAAATTTATCGCATGCGCTATCTATCTCAAAAGGTAAAGACTAACTCAACGATGTAACAGTTTTGTCTCTGAAATAATATGTATATTGATAGGGAATAAAATAAACTCTTATTACGTAATTAATATCACATTAATTGTATTAACATTGGCTTGACAGTTAAGCACATTAGAGAAGGCCCAAGACCCTTGATAGGGGCCAAAAATAGCCTAGGAATATAATTGGTGTTAAAATTAATTAGACCAGATACGGTCCAATAACGAAGCCCAATTAGAAAGGGCCCAAAACCCTGAATATTAATTAATTATGAAATTAATTAATAAGGGATAAATCAGCTGTCAAGATGAGTCCCAATGAGGATATAAATCCTTGAAAATTAGCCCCCAAGGGACCTGATAGGATATGGAATCAGTTTCCTACTTTCTAAAACTCCAAAGTTCATTCTAATTCTGAGACTTGCCCACCAAGTCTCCTAACCCAAGTCTAATTCAAGGACTCCCAACATCTATATAAGGGGCCTCACCCCAAAAATCAGAACTACGTTTTTTTGATTTGATCTTTGGCAATCAGTAAGGTACTAAGGCAGATTGAGTCACGAAACACAAGAGCAGTCAAATCGAGCCTCGAAGCTCACGTTCCTTAGTAATAAATACAGCAATTATTATACTTTAGTTTTTGATCCATAATATTTGGCGCCGTCTGTGGGACAGCACAACAACGACCATTGCGAGAACACGGATAACAAGCAGCGTCCTTGAAGGAGGAACACCCACGGGGACAACCCAAACGATTTCGTCAACCGTGGAGGTACCTCCGCATTCAAGCTCCGCATTCAAATAAGAGATTGAATGTGCTCTACTGGTTGAGTTGGAACTAGGAAGTTAAATGTATATAATGCTATCTCATAGATTCAATTGACTTGACAAATATGAGTTGCCTTATAAATCAATTGTGAAAATAATTTTTATTAAGCTGAGTGTGAGCCTGTAAAGAAGATCATTTTATTAAACCTATTTTTCTTCTTTTGAATTTTGTAACAATCTTCGCCACAAATATCACAACGAGTGTTGATACATTATTCCCGTAGTATAACATAAAATCATTTTTAAATGTATCAATTTTTTCATACCCCAAACATAGCTTCTTCATCAATGTCCTTGTACTATAGTATGTAAGAGGCAATGTATTATGCTTAGAAAGAACATTGAAAAGCAATGCAATAATTCACAGCATTTTGCCATATTCACAGCATTTTGCCATATTTTTGAAATGTAATAATTTACTAATAAGTGTCATCTTCACATACTTTTTTATATTACCGGGATAAATAGGAGCTCCAACATCAATAAAATCCTTGTAGATTTGAGAAGAACTTGAGTTTAGTGTTTCTTCATCAACATACTACTACCTTTTATTTTTCCATCCTTATTATTTGGCCCACTAATATCTCATAATAATGTATGTATATCAAAAGTTTTTTCAGTTTTCATAGTCCAATGACGCTTCCTCCTTTGGACTTCCTAATTTTTTTCATCATGTACCTCCCACACTTTATAAGTTTCCAAAAAACCATCCATAAGGAAATGATTTCTCACTCCATCAAACTTGAAAAAATTACCATTTTCACATGTATTACATGGGCGCCTTATTTTTTCTCCCTTAATTCAATGTACCCTAGCAAATTCAATAAATGCATCGACACATTTCCTATATTCATCATTTGATGATATAAATCGATTTTCTGAACATCGAGAAATCCAATCCCAATTAAGCATGGACGACATCTACATATACATATTTTTTGGTCTAATCAATTCACAAACATAAGATTATTACTCGTACAAAATTTAAGTACACGTAAAAAATTTATTATACATACAAATATACTCATCGTCAACCAATTTCACAGACACATTCATTACACACACAATTATAATACACCCAAATACAAATATACTCATCAACTAATTACACGTAAACATTTATTACACAAACATACATAAGTTTATTACACACACAAATTTATTACACCTACACATAAATATATTACACATAAATACAAAGAAATTTACAATTACATGGACAAATAAACTTACAATTCCAAATCTTCAGGTTCGTCAACAAATTTGATAATTCATAAAATACAAGATCTACATACACACAAATATATATATATAACAAATATATATATGTCTGTGTGTGTGTAAATAGCTTAAAATTATACAAAAAATGACGTCAAGAAGTACTATGAGCAAAAATAACTGAAAAACCTCCAAAGCAACCCCATTGGTCACTTTCCGAACTTTCATGTGATTAAAATATTATATCTCACACCAATCAATCAAATAGGTTGGTTGAAAAATTTAATATGTCTAATTGCAATCATGTTTGGTCCTAAAGTTGGTCGCAATAGATAAATATTACCGACTGTTGCCTCAGTCGGTAAATTTGTCTGTGTAATTACCGACGAATGTGGTTGGTATAGAGTCAGATATGATAAGTTAGATTAAAAAATAGAAATGACTGGCTGATATCGGCCGTATTGTATGAGTTCGATCGATATATGATGAATATGGTCATTGTTCGCATAAATCCAAGAAAAGCCACAATCGGTCATGATTAAGTAGATCAGTCGTAATAGTTGGTCGGTATTGGTTATATCATGTCTTAAAAATTTGCCCGATAGTTTTAAAGCTATCAGGAAATTTTTTTAATTTCAAATAAAAATCAATAATTAAATCCACTGTTCATCATTTACAATCCAAAAAATTTAAATCGCAGTTCATACCTACACCGAATAATTAACATAATTAAAACAAAAAACAAACAACATTCAACATTCTCTAATATGGCTGTAAGTCATCTTAAATACTCGATCACCTTCAATTGCTCTTCAAATTCCTCCATCGTGATCCCACACTTGTCCATCTCATAATTAGTTGATTTTCGATCTTCTTCTCCTACATCTTTTGTTCAAGCTTCGATAAGTTTTCCTTCGCTTCGGTGAGTTACCAGACGACTTCCCTGTAGAAACGATCTTTCGCATCCATGCCTACATTTATAAAAAATACAAACAAAATATGTTAGATCATATATATACTCCATATTCATACATAAAGACATGCGCGCATAAACACACACACTTATAACCATCATCATATATATATGTGTGTGTATGTAATATACCTCAAGATTAACTTATAAATTTTGAAAAAAAAATCAAAAGATGATATAAACTATAAGTAAATAGATCATATGCATGTATATATAACCATAATCGGTCAAAAACATAAATATTTCATTTTCTCATAACTGCAGAGAAAATTAGAGATCATCTTTTCACCGGAGAAAAACCGACCAACACCCGATTGGTATACTGGTCGAAGTTAGCTGATGTAGATCAATTTAACGGTTATTCAACAAGGTTTGACTTTTACATTTATTGACCGAACAACATTCAATTTACTTGATCAGAATTTTGTTTGATCTAGACACCACACGAGCAAGAGTAAAAAATATTTGACAATCTTTGACCATTGTCAGAATAAGCGGTCGGTAATACACATATACTGATCGCCGATATTTTCTGCACGGTCATTTCTTGTCATTATTTGAGTTGGTCGAAATAAGCTGGTCAAAAAAAGCATATTTCTTGTATGTGTGTTTCTTGTAGTGTGAATCTTCCCTACTAGTACATATCACTTACTTTTTACTTTTTGATAGCTTCATTTCTCTCTCTCCCCAATTCATAAGTAAATTTGATTATTAAAAAATAAGTTAGGACGTAGGAAACGAGATATTGCTTGGAATGAGACAAGTTTTGTATCTTAGAGGACTATATATATATCATATATATATATTTTATATAAAGTTTTAGAAATTTGTTGAAGTTGCTCTTTATTATAATAAAATTTGATTAGTAATTTTCTTGGAAGTTATAGGCAGGTGCTACACCAATGGACTATGAAAACTACATGAACACTTACCATTGTTAGACTGTATATAAATTCATTTTTATTAGGCCTTCTAATTTTAACACTTTATAGTTTTAAAATGAGTTCTTTACTTAATATGGTATCAAACTTATAAAGGAGCTCACAAAGTTTGATTCAGTGTTAAATTTATCACTTATTTAATACAATATGAAACATGTTAAGTACTTTTGTGATGTAAACTTGCCCCTGTGCATAAAACTGATCTTCAAAAATTTGTGATTTTATGTGTCAAATGAACAAGATATATATATAATATATAAACCTTGCAAGAGGAAGGAACATAATTCTATGTTGGAGAAAACAAATTTATAGAAGTTGATTAGAATGTGAGATTTAGGGGTTTAGAGAATAAAATTAGAATTTTTCTAAAAAATAATTTCTTGTTGTTTCTTCATGGTTGTGAAAAAGGAAACTGGGATTAGCTCCCGGATGTAGGTTACATGTGTGTAATGCTGGAGAGGTTGTGGCACTTTCTTATGCTTATATGTGACTTATACAATACCGTGGTTTCAAAATATATTATGTAATCTCTTATTTAGTTGTTACAAATTTATCTATTCATTAGCGGAAACTAAATATTTGTAGCTATTATAAGTCATTAATCTGAAACTACATATCAACACTACATGTATTATAAGTCATTTAGCCTTACTAAAATATATAACAAAATAACAAATATGAAGAATGAGTACATTGGTAAAAAAATGTTCATTCCTAGGATGCCTCCTAAATAAAATGTTGTGTATCATATCCATTATCTTGTCCATTATAATCGAAACAAAGTCGTTCTCCCTTTTTTATATTACGAAGAGCGACAAGATAAACATGACATTTACCACGAACATTGTACCTCACAGATTTGAGGTTTTTCTTCTTTCTTCCCTGTATTTTTACAGCACTAGTCAATATTTTGGTATGGGTATCCATATTTTTTAGACAACGAAAAATATAGAATTAAAGGGTATGAACCACATAAATACTTACGCAGAATGGTTGTTAATGCCACTGATGAAGCGAGCTATATTTCCCCGCTTGTCCGGGCAAATAAAGAGACCATCTTCTTCTTCTGAGTCTCTGTAAGTAAGGAGGGTCATAAAGCTATCAAAATTCTCATCATCTCTCCGATTCCTGACAAAATCTACATCTCCTGTATACTCAGCAAGAAAAGTCATGGCTTTGATTGGACCATCTGCTTCACTTTGTACCTGGAAATGCAAAAATGCATAATTAATATACATTCTATCTGTATAATTAATAACAAAACCCAATTAATCTATCAAATATGTTTTATGACCCTTCCACTTCATCAAAAAACAACTTTAAGAGGAGGACATTTTCCCCTCCTTTCATCATTGCTTTACATTTCTTTATTGTTATGTAATCTTCGGTAGATAGTTCCTACCAAATAAGAATATAACATTAAATACAATGTGCATTCAATTAAGATAAATTCGAAAAGAAAAGAACATTACTTAACAAAGGAAACTAGTTGTGCTCCTATAATTAAAATTTAAATGTATATACCTGGATGTCATCTGCCTCATACTTGGATTGATTAGCAGATTTAGGAAGCCATGTCATGTGAGTATGTCAGTTATCACTAAATGCTACGTTCTTACTCTGCAGAGCAAAACGTCGAGAATCCATTTGTCTGTTCCTACTCTTCAACATCATTTGCTGGAACGTACCGGAAGAAATTTGTAGATTTTTTTGGCAAACGTTTACGCCTTTTTTGAGGAACTAAAATAATCAACAATAGATAATATAGCTATCAAAATAGGAGGTCATGACAATAATTCATAATACACTAAGTAATTTATAATACAACTATAAGTAGAAAAATATTATGAATCATGTTTATATTTTAAATAAAGCTCAAGTAAGATAAATGTCAATTATTTACATTTGTAAAAAAAACAATTTTTTTTAATGTATATGTGAAAAAATTAGCCAATCTTTAGGTTGTACCTAGTTAGTTTAAATGACTGTACAGCAACTTTGAGAAATAGCCCCTACCTGCTACAAGAAGTAGGGGGATTTATGGTTTGTTTTGCTTTTGACAATATTAGTACTAATAAACAATATGCTATTGATAAAATGCAAAATTAGGTCCATAATATGGAAATTAGCAAAATTAAAATTAAAATTAAAACACTTCATGATACTAAATAACAATAAAAATAGATTACAACATATATATAATATATATGTACACCCAATTCCAAAAAATGATCAATAACTTGATTTAAAATAATAAAATCTTACCTTCGAGGTGAAATGTATTTTAGCTATAATCCCAAAATACCTCTTCCTTGATTTACTAGATCCATCTCTGGTTGATTCTGCAATATAATCAAATCAAATTTAAAAAAATCCAAATTGTAAAATTAAAAAAAAAAATTTCAGGACCACATTTTTCCTATTTACCTTACTTTGATTTTTAAAGTTACACAAGTTCTACAACCAATGGATTATTAACAATTGTAACAATTGTAATCTCAAATCAACACTTAGGTCACAACAATTATTACTAACTTGTATTTCAGATCCGTGCCACTAAAACTTAGATATTAATTTTATTAGGACCGCACAAACATACAATGTAATGAAGTAGAGTGACAGATACCTTCTGGGTGCTTACTGCGGCAAACCATCACAATACCAGTTTTCAGGGGGAATTTCAAGAACAGCCGGTCTCAGACACTTCATATGAAACCCATTATCACAATCATCACATATCAATATTTGGTCCTCTTTGTCCCCAAATCCACATATCTTACATGTGAGCTCATTATAATAAATATGTGGAGCCACAACAACTATGGTTGCCTTCAGGAGATCTTCTATATATTTCTCTTTTGGGTGGACTGGGGGGCGGGAGATGTGGGAAGATGGGGCCGAGAATCGACTGGTATTATTGTTTTGTGGCCTGATATAAATCGGCCAGTGACCTAAACTTGTGCACACGCGGGACCTTCTTAGGTGGAACTGTGGGAGGTGGTTGGGTTGAGAATGTGGGGGTAGTTGGGTTGGGAAGCTATAGGTGTGTTGAATGAAGACATCTTCAGATCTGTTGTAAATGTCTGAGCTTGTGTTTTGTAATTGGGTTTTTGTAATTGAAGATGTTGATCGGGAGAGGGCGTGTGAAAAGGGATTTATAGATACAATACAGGGCAGAGTTTTCTAGGGGCTCTAGGGGCTGAGTTTTCTAGGAGCGGAGTTTTCTAGGAGCGGAGTTTTCTAGGAGGGGAGTTTTCTAGGGTTTAGAGGTTATCAATATAGCCGTTACCAATATAGCTGTTATCAATATATATTTCAGTAATATACATTATTTTTTTTCAACATATATCATTGTAGTTTTAATAATAATTCTACAATATTTTGTAATACTTGATAAGATTTTAGAAATACTTCATTGATCCATTGAGAAAACATTAACTAAAATCAAATTCCGCTAAAAAAAAAGTAAAATCGAGCTAGTAAGTGAGTTAAAGAAAAGCAAAAAAATTGGCCTATAAAAGTAGCATGAAAGAAATGTTGTTTGATCATAATATTGCAAGTAGCAATTAAACATGAATTTCTCCGTGGCACATTGTCCACTATTCCAGTGTACCTGTTACATTTCCTACACCACTTACCCCCATCATAGGAATGTGCTTTATAAGATGTATCTTTAATGATATCTCATCCCATCATCTCCCCTTTATGATATAATGTACAAGATCCATAAAAAATTGCTATGAATCAATATACTACAAGAAAAATGTCCATAGACATCGATTTTCGGCGATGTCTATGTTGTTTTGCACAGATATTGATGTCGGTGATGTCTATTGTAGACATCGGCTACACCGATGTCTTTCAGCCCATTAGACATTTTCCTTCAAAACAGTGATTCTATCAATTTTAGACTTCGATTTCAACACAGAGAAACTAATGTATATTGTACTTTTTGACATCATTTTTAACACAACAAAATGATGTATATTTTATTCTTTTATATAAGCTTTTTCACAGTAAAAATGATGTATATGAATTATTAGACATCCATTTTGTTATAAGAAATTGATGCATTAACAAAATTAAAAACCTTGGAGTCATAAATATATGTCCATTGCACAATTTAGAAATTACATTCAACTAATATCATTCAACCCAATACATCTATCATCATCAGTACACTCTAGCGTAGGACATTGATACAAGTTGTAAGAAAACTAAGAATCCAAATTTTTAAGCTGGTACGTCGTTTGGGACGAAACATGTGTAGCAGCTATGCAATGTCCTCTGCCTTGTGTAGGAAGGATCCCAGTTCTGATAATAATCAAAAAATCAACCAGCATCTCTATATTGGTGTATCCCAACTTAAACCGTGGCCAGCGTCTATAAATGAAACCACAAAACTTGGTACTATGAACCCACATCAAAGGCATTTAAGATTACATATTTTACACAAGAGAATGACACAATATCCAGTTTTAAAGAATATCTAACTGTACCTGATATATACAACAATCTGGCCATTTACGCGGTTTTTTTTGAACTGAAATCGGCATAATTGAGCCATTATAAAGGAAAAACGTTTTTGGTGGTGTAAGTTCGTGTTTTTTAGTCACAAGATAAATCGGCGTCGCCAGTTAGGAAGTAGGGCCCCGTACATCAATACGACGAAAAATAATCGTCCGTTATACTTACGACGGAAAAAATGTCGGATATTACTTTATGGAACCCACTTTTAATAAGATAAAACAAATTTTGACAGAAAAATACGTCATAAGTTAGAAATTTCTGACAGAAAAACGTCATATTTAGGAATTAGGGCCTATTTACGACGAAATATGTGATGAACAACCGTCGTAAGTTTGTTTTCCAGGTTTAAAAAAATCTAGCCGGATTTCGGGCACTTTCCGGCAACCCCAATTCAACAATTTGATAGATTTCTTCAACATCTAATTTTATTAATAGATAGATTTCTTCAAAAGGTGGACTAACGACTAGAGACTATGTTTACTTTCCATTATTTCCTTCAATAGTAGTAGGTAAAAATCAACTAGTATAAATGACATGAAAAATAACAAGCCAGATTATATAGATACGACCATGATATTAATATATATCTCTGGTGGAAAAGTTCAATCCACCAGAAAGTTTTGAAAGACTTGTATTTAATTACTTTGTGTTTTGATTTGATCCATACTTTCATTCCGCACCATAGCCAAATCAAACACATTTATATATTCACAGTAAAACTGTTCTTAAAATTGAAAAAGTAGCCAGAATTACATTCAACCCCCCTTTCTCTAATTCTTTGCTAGATTGTTAGGGAATAACAATTGGTATCAGAGTAAGCTCTTGAAGAACAAAGAGTTTAAAGATCACAACAACTAACAAGATGAGCAGAAAGGATGTTGGAGTAAAAATTCCATTTCTGGATAAAGACACCTATCACCATTAGAAGGTGAAGATGCATCTGCATCTACTCTCTCAAGATTAAGAATATGTGGACTGCATTGAGAAAGGCCCACATGTCCCTATGATAGCTACTATAGTAAATAAGCCATCCATCCCAAAGCCTAGAGCAGAATGGTCTGATCTAGATATTAAACAAGTTCATAAGGATAAGAAGGTCATGAATATTTTGTTTAATGGTGTTGATGGTGACATGTTTGACAACATCATAAACTACAAAACTGTTACAGAGGTCTCGGATACTATTCAGGTCATATGTGATAGAACTGAGCAAGTAAGGAAAAATAAAATGCAACTGTTAATTCAGCAATATGAGCATTTTCATAGTGAAGAAAGTGAGTCACTCACTAACATTTTCAGTAGATTTCAAAAACTGCTGAATGCTCTAAACTTGCATGGAAGAGTCCATTAAACAAAGGACTCAAACTCAAATTCCTGAGATCTGTACCAAAGAAATGGAAATATATGTCAATCTTACTAAGAAACTCTCAAGATTACAAGGAATTCACCTTGGATAGACTGTATGGGATTCTAAAAAGTTTAACAATTAAAATTTGGAAAAAAATAATTTTAAATTTAATTTTACTTTAAAATAATTTTTGATAAGTGTGATTTTATTATGATTCCTACTGTAAAATTACTCTAAACTCTTTAATTAAAGTTCAATGATTTTTTAAATTAAAAAATTGTGCAACTTTGATTTAATTTTGGTAATTAAAATTTGTAATTATATATAATAAAAATAAAAATAAATCTATTTCTGGTTGATTTTTGATTGGAAATTAATTAATTAATCTTTGATAATTTTAAAACTACTATCCTCCCAGTGATCAAAATTTAATCCATTTAACTACACAATCTTGTATGAATTTTATAAATTAATCAATGAGATTGGGAATATTTAAAATATTTTTTTTTAAAAAAAAAAGAAGAAAAGAGAGCTTCTTTATGATTTTTTTTTATTTAATAAAATAAATTAAATATAATTACTTGAATTTCGTTAATATAATGGATTCATATAATTATATTTCATCTATGTCTACAATATATATGATATTTAAAATAAAAATAATAAAATAATAATCATTTTAACAAACAAGAATTGTACTAGTTATAGGGTAGTAAAGTATAACGAGTGCATCTATCTTTTAATATGTGATTAAAAATGCTTTAAAATATAAAAACAGTTGACTAGTGACGGAATATTGTTAAATTATGAGTCACTTATAGAGTAAAGTTGCATGGAGTTCACCTTATAAAGTCCATGTTCTGCAAATAAAATATTATCTAAAACCTGTTATCTTGCAAAACATGTTTCACAAATATCATTACTTCAATAAAATCATGCAAATCTCATATATTTACAAGTACAATATGTATATTCTGGAACATGAACATTTATTTTGTGCAAAGTAAACATGTTTTGTGGAATAATATATTTTGCTACGTTAGACTTGTAAAATATGTGTAATCTGCAAGATTTTCAATAAAATTGTGATATTTGTAGAATATCATTGGAAAAATGATATGTTTTGCAACAATTTAAGCTACATTTTAGTTGCACAAGGACTCCACTGACTCCAATGAAACACTGGACTCCATAGAACCTAATATATTATTTATTTTAATCAAGGCCGACTTAAAGAAAAAATTAACATCTGTTATCCCGAATCAAGGCACATAATATTTAAATGTACTTGTGATTCTAATTGCACACAATGCAATTGCAACATTAAGTACGAAAAAGAAGATGAAGCCAACATGAAGGAAAAAGACAACGAAGAAGAAGCCAAAGACAACACTTGTACTTGCAATTGCCACTAGCCTTGCCATTTTCACTGTATTAGAAAGAATTATAATCCGTGGATAGTGTACATTTATGCTGTTGGTGCAATGGTAGCAATGGTTGTTGATGCCTGGGACGATGATGCGCCACCTGTCCACACTATAGGAACTTTGTTCTGTTGTTTCCAGGTCAAATGCAAATCTAGTTTGAACATTTTTTTTAGTAAGCAGGTGGGTGTCCCAGGGACACTAGTTCTAGTTTACGCGCACCTTGACTAATCTTGGAGAGAGATAGTTTGTAAAATATTTAATAATTATGTATGCTTGCTTTTCTATGTGCTTTGCTCATAAAATAATAATTATGATTGCTTTTAATCCTGGAGAGGGATAGCTTGTAAAATATTTGATAATGATATGTATGCTTGTTTTTCTATGTGCTTTGCTGATCAGGTTGGAGTTTCAGACAAAGAACGAGTATTGCAAAGGAAGCTTAACCATATAGCTGAAGTTGCAGATACATCCTCCTTAAACGGTCTTAACTACGTATTACAAGGTGCACATGCTCTTTGTAACTTTTAATTTTTGATCCTCGGGTTACTTGCGTATTGTCAATGAGGATGCATATAACAAAAAAATATTCATCGGAAAATTGATACTATTAGAAAAAAATAGAATAATTGAATAGAAAAATGTTTCTAATGACTATATGGTTAGTTGCATCTATCTATATATTAGAAAGAAATTGTGTTACTATCTAAGGCGCTTGCAATTTGCTTGCAATTTAATCTGTTACTACTAATAGAAAATATTTTCTTGCCCCCCCTGCTTAGGGTATTGATAAGATTTTAAATTGACATATCTCAAGCAGACTGTTAAAGGAACAGGTACATACCAATTTTGATGCAGAACTCTGTATCTAGTATTTCTATACCAAACTAATGTCTGCAAATCAGTTCTTGCAAGGCTAACCTCATCTGTTTTTATCACAATAGCAGCAAAACAAGATCCCTTGCTGAATATTAGAAGCAGAATACTGGCTAGAGATTGTAAAATTCTAGATAATAAAACTACTACTTGTTATTCAGAAAACCATTGCCGAGCTCTTACTTATATTCTTATAAGGTTTCTGTAGTTTGGGTAAAAGATCAGCGTAATTATTCATTAAAGGGTTTAACGTGACCTAGAGGAAAAAACATGTAAACCTCATCAAGTAAATCACCATCAAGAAATGCATTTGTTGAACACACTTTAGGTGTAGCTATAGAAGATCTTTCCTTAATCATGATGAACACCTATCCTTATTAGGTAGTGCATTTGATAATGATCTTATATATCCATTTTTGCCATTAACTGCCTTATTGTGTGGAAGCTCCATTAGATTTTAAAGCATCTTGTTGCCTATCCATGACCTCTACCCCCTTACTGCGTATAATTTTCCCTAATAATCTAAGCTTCGAGTCAGTTGGAAACCTAGCATAAAAAGAAGTCTAGAGATAGCAGATATCTGAGGAAGTGACACGCACAATATTTTTTATTAAAGATGAATCAGCTGAAGAAGAACTATGAATCAGAGTTTAAATCAGAAGCTTGAAAATCAGCATCGGCAATATAGGTGATCATGAGAATGTTTGTAAAAACACACAAATACAGCAGGAAATTATTAAGAAGAAACAATAGTTGAGCTTGCTGTTATAGTGCTGGTAAATATTATTAAAGAATTATGATCTTCAAGTTCATGTACTTAAGATTCACATTAATAATTAAACAAAATGTACTATACTGAGAAGTAAGAGGATTATTAGTAGTTAGTAGTAGAAAATCAAGAACATAATAGTCTTGTCAACCAAATTTATTAGTTGACTAACTCTGCGTACAAATGCCTAAAACTAAGTCTAATGTTTCATTATTTGAATGTTATTCTCTAGAAAGGTTCATCTCCAGGAGACTGCGATCACGCTTACCTCTTTCGAAACCTACAGTTCTACCTTTCTGATCATTCTTTTAATTTTTCTTTGAAACTTACTTTTTCGTTTTTGTATATCATATTCATATATGTATTGGATCATCCTCACATACTCAACTTGTCCTGCCGATTTAATTTGTGATTTTTCAATTTATCGCAGAGGTGATTAAAGCTCTTATTCAGCAGAATGCATCCTCTTTCCAATTTTCCAGTCTATCTGTAAGTCAATTTGTATCTTCTTATCAATATATATAGTTTGTCAGTCGTTACACCTGGTATGCCGGCATAAACAAAATAATAACAATAAAACTTTGTATTAAACATAACAATAACTATTTGTTGGTTTTAATTTAAATTTGGTTTTCGTATTTTGAAGTTTGTATTTAAATAAATCAGCTGTTAAGTTAGGACTGCAGCTAAGGCTTAGTTAGGTGTTTGTTTCCTGTTTTATAGGATCGTGGAGTAGTAGATGAGGAGTAGGAATGTAGTCGCTATTTTCTAGGAACCAGCAACTCTTGTTTCTATTTAAGTACTTCTTGTAATCTCTTTGGCTGAATAAGAAGCTAAGTATCGTATTAAGCTCTTCAGATTTATCTACTTGTGTTAAAGAGTTCAAATATATAGTTCTGTTTTTACATTTGGTATCAGAGCTCATATATTCAGAGTACTCTCGAGACAGCACTGTAAGATGGATAACGGGAAAAACAAAGGTGGATCGTTTGGGCTAACTTACCCAATGTTGGCCAAGGGAAATTACACGGCGTGGGCTTTAAAAATGAGAGTGTTTATGCAGGCCCAGGGAGTATGGAATGCGATAGAAGCGCCTGACCCCAAAGATGAGAAGAGTGACAAGATTGCCTTGGCCATGATTTATCAGGGCATACCTGAAGACATGTTATTATCCATCCTGAAAAGAAAACAGCCAAAGAGGGGTGGGAAGCCATTAAAGTCATGTGCCAGGGAGCTGATCGTGTAAAGAAGGCCAGAGTGCAGACACTTAAGGCGGAGTTCGAGACTTTACGGATGAATGATGGTGAGCAACTTGATGACTTTTATATGAAGCTCAATGGTCTGGTGTCTACCATTCGAGCTTTAGGAGAGGAAATGCACGAATCATATGTTGTTAAGAAATTGCTTCGAGCGGTTCCGTCCAGATTTCTCCAAATAGCTTCAACAATCGAGCAGTTTGGAGATTTAGAGAAAATGACAGTTGAAGAGACCGTTGGTTCGCTTCAAGCTCATGAGGAAAGATTGAAAGGGCAGAATGAGACAGCAGGGAGTAAGTTGTTGTTGACAGAGGAGGTGGTCCAGGCGTGAGAAAAATGACACTAAACTTTTACTCACATGGGAGGACTGGCTAAAACGTACAGGCAACACTGATGGGACTAACAATTGGCGAGGTGGTCGTGGTTTCAAAGGCATGAGTCGAGACAAAAGCACTGTGAGGTGTTTCAATTGTAATATGCTGGGGCATTATGCTGCAGATTGCAGGAGGCCTCGTCGAGAAAGAAATCAAAAGTCTGAAGCAAATCTGGTGGAAATCAAAGATGACGAGCCTGCATTATTGCTGTCTGAGCTAGATGAAAGTAAGACACAAATGGTGTTGCTGAACGAGGACAAAGTAATCCCGAGATTGGAGACAAACCCAATAGCGAAGAGAACGTCACAAGTATGGTACTTGGACAATGGAGCTAGTAATCATATGACCGGAGATAAAACAAAATTCTCGACGCTGGATGAAGGAATAACAGGTGAGGTAAAGTTTGGAGACGGGTCAACCGTGAATATAAAAGGGAAAGGGTCAATCACTTTTAAGTGTAAAAATGGAGAAGAAAGAATATTTGCTAATGTATTCTATATTCCATGCCTGTGCAACAATATTATAAGTCTTGGACAGATGTCGGAAGAAGGTAACAAGGTGGTAATGCATGGTGATCTATTGTGGGTTTATGAGAAAGATGGGAGGGCGTTGATGAAAGTTAAGAGGTCTGTGAATCGGCTGTATAAAATTATGCTGGAAGAGTCACCAGGTGCCTGCTTATTTACACAGAATACAAAGATGGAAGAAGAGTCATGGCTATGGCACTGTCGCCTAGGCCACGTCAATTTTAACGCAATGTCCATCATGAAGGAAAATGATATGGTTGTAGGTTTACCCAGATTGCTTCAACCTACTGAAGTATGCAAGGGATGTCTCATGGCGAAGCAAACACGGACTCCGTTTCCCTCTCAGTCAAGCTATGCATCTAGCAAAGGGTTAGAGCTGGTCCACGGTGACTTATGCGGACCAATCTCTCCACCGACCCCATTGGAAAGAGGTACTTCTTACTTTTAGTCATGATTTCAGTCGTATGATGTGGGTTTTCTTTTTGTCAACAAAAGATGAAGCTTTTTCCCAGATCCTTCATGTGAAATGACTTTGACAACAGAGCTTTGAGAGAGTTGATTTCCTCATTGGAATTTCCAGAAATGAGTAGATTGTCTACATATACTAGCACAAGGGTGATTTTTAATTCCTTCCTGTTTGTGAAGAGACTGTAATCAGTCTTTGATTGCAAGTAACCTAGCGTGATCAGATTTTGTGAGAGTTTATTGAACCAGAGTAGGGGACTTTGCTTCAAACCGTACAAAGATTTTACAAGCTTGCACACCAGTTTTTATGGTGTAGAAGCTTGATGTATAGGACATTTCATATACACAGTCTCAAGAAGGTCACCGTGTAGAAAAGCATTTGTGACGTCCATCTGAATAGCAATCCAGTCGTTCATTGCAGCCATATCTAGTAATGTTCTAACTGTAGTAAGCTTAATTGAATGTTCATCGAGCTCTATGCCTCTCAACTGTCCCGTCTGGATTAAATTTAGTTTTGAACAACCATTTGCACCCAATGGCTTTCTTGTTTGGTGGTAGTGTAGTGACTTCCCACGTTCCATTGTCCTCCTGAGCTGACAACTCTCTGTTCATAGCGTCTACCTAATGTGCTTCTTGCACTGCTTAATTGAATGTTACAGGATCATTGTTGTTGGATAGAGATGCCAAGAAATAATTAATTGAGGATTGACAACTTGATCAGCAACATACGATATGTTGGCATTTGGTAGTGCTGTATGAACAAAGTTTTCCAACCAAGCAGGTGTTTTTGTGACTCTCGTAGATCTTCTTAACACTGGGGAGTCCTGAGATGTTTCCTCATTGTCAGACATATCTGGTGCTTCATCTGTCTCAGTGACAAATATGTCATCATCACTAGTATCTTTCAATTTAGGCAGTTGTGGCATTATACAAGGAACAGGGTGAACATATGTTTGGGGTGAGGTAGGATTTAAGGGAAACACAGTCTCGTGAAATATGGCATCTCGAGTAACAAACATCTGCATATTTGTCAAGTTCAGTAATTTGTAGCCTTTCGGGTTAGGAGGGTATCCAATTATCACACAAGGTACTGATCTCGGTTCAAATTTATCATGAGTTTGGCTTGGGTTAGACGCAAGTATCAAACAACCAAAGGCTCTCAAATTGTTAAATGACGTAGGCTCTTTGTGAAGTATTTCATATGGGATTTTGTTATTTAAGGCTTGTGTGGGTAGTCTGTTTATTAGGTAAGTGGCAGTCATCACAAACTCTCCCCAGTAGGACAAAGAAAGTCCACATTGAAATTTCAAACATCTTGCAATCTCTAGAATTTGCATGTGCTTTCTCTCAACCTTGGCATTTTGCTAGGGTCGATTTACACAAGATTTTGATGAATAATTCCATAAGTTTTGTAAAATTGAGTGCAAGTAACATCTGCAAATTCAGGTGCATTATCTGAACGAATAGAGTTAATAGCAGCAGCAAATTGAGTACGAACATACTTGTAAAAGCTATTATAATAATGAAACTATTCAATAATATAGTAGTATATATGTTAATATGTATGTATTAATGTATGTACACATGCATATATACACAATCACTATATGATAATGATAATGAGCTATAGATAAATATGCATGTTAAATACATACCAAATAATAAATTCTTATAAATGAGTTATAAGATGAAATAAATATGACATAGATAATAATGTAAGTATTAATAAATATTAATGAAATTAACAATGATTTAATTATATTATATAATAATATGTTATAAATTAGTGATCAGATGAAATAAATATGACATAGATAATAATGTAAGTATTAATAAATATTAATAAAATTATAAATGAGTAAATTATGTTATATAATAATGAGGTAGATATAAATATAATTATTAATTATGAAGTAATAAATGATTATTAATAATTGAAATAAATATTTTATAAATATATATTAGAGTATTCATAATTAAATTTGTTCGTTGAACTCCAATATTATATTTAATATAAATAATAGATGAACACAAATTGATCTTTAAATAGAAGCTCGTGTGTAGAATTCTTAATACTTTATCACTTTAGTGTCAATCCCTACCCTCTTTTACAGTAACACCACCAGTCTTCTATAGTTTTTTTAAAAATTTAAATTTGATTATAAGCTCATTTTGTAAATATAAATTGTGTTATTATAATGAATTTTAAATTATATTTTCTTTTATGCTATAATATTTTCAAGCTAATAACTATTAAATTTGTAAACATATTAAAATTAGGTAGAAAATTTTTTAAAAAAAACATGAACCAATAAACGGTTAACCGAACCAAAAACATTATTTCGGAAAAATGAGCACAAACCGACATGCACACTCGTACTTTTCACTTTTTATTATCCTAACATGTTTTTAACCCGGAAATCCAGCATATCTAAACGAGGCATAAACGCAAACGCGTCGTCAGATTTTTCAACTTAATCTAGTAATCTACTTGGCCTATAAATATTTTAGGGGAGTAACCACAATAACAATATTTTAAAATTTAATTAGAAAATGGAGTCATTTTTAAACATTTTCCAAAAATACCTTATTTTAAGTATAATTATTTTTAAAATATAATTTTCAGCCTTTAACATCCAGTTTTATCGACATTTTATTTTATATTTTTTTGTTAAATAAATTTGATTTATGTTGTATAGTTGATTTTATATTTGAAATCCAATTCAAATCTAAAATTAACTTTGAAGAAAATAAAATTGAAGTTGCAAATTTACATTGCAAAACTTATAAATCATATTTTTGAAAATGAAATTTTTAAAAATTATGTTTTTGAAAATTATTTTATTCATATTTTTGGAAAAACTATTGTCTAAAAGTTGTATTTTTTAGAAAACCTTTCGGTTTTTTCTTTCAATTATATTCGAACAACTTTGAATGACATTGTAACTTTTAAGAATTATAATCAAAATTTACACGAACATCAATTAAAAAAAGTTAATATATAATACCGAATTTTGTATACAGAATTGAGAATTCAACCGTAAATATCGTGATACTAGAGATCACTCTCAAATCGGGTTAATAATCTAGTGAGTCACTAAGTAGGGCTAGTATATCATTTATCATGTTGGTCACCGAACTCCAAGCGGTTTCAAACTGATCACTTAATTTTATGACCAGAAAAATGAAATTTTAAAATTTATCGCATGCGCTATCTATCTCAAAAGGTAAAGACTAACTCAACGATGTAACAGTTTTGTCTCTGAAATAATATGTATATTGATAGGGAATAAAATAAACTCTTATTACGTAATTAATATCACATTAATTGTATTAACATTGGCTTGACAGTTAAGCACATTAGAGGAGGCCCAAGACCCTTGATAGGGGCCAAAAATAGCCTAGGAATATAATTGGTGTTAAAATTAATTAGACCAGATACGGTCCAATAACGAAGCCCAATTAGAAAGGGCCCAAAACCCTGAATATTAATTAATTATGAAATTAATTAATAAGGGATAAATCAGCTGTCAAGATGAGTCCCAATGAGGATATAAATCCTTGAAAATTAGCCCCCAAGGGACCTGATAGGATATGGAATCAGTTTCCTACTTTCTAAAACTCCAAAGTCCATTCTAATTCTGAGACTTGCCCACCAAGTCTCCTAACCCAAGTCTAATTCAAGGACTCCCAACATCTATATAAGGGGCCTCACCCCAAAAATCAGAACTACGTTTTTTTGATTTGATCTTTGGCAATCAGTAAGGTACTAAGGCAGATTGAGTCACGAAACACAAGAGCAGTCAAATCGAGCCTCGAAGCTCACGTTCCTTAGTAATAAATACAGCAATTATTATACTTTAGTTTTTGATCCATAATATTTGGCGCCGTCTGTGGGACAGCACAACAACAACCATTGCGAGAACACGGATAACAAGCAGCGTCCTTGAAGGAGGAACACCCACGGGGACAACCCAAACGATTTCGTCAACCGTGGAGGTACCTCCGCATTCAAGCTCCGCATTCAAATAAGAGATTGAACGTGCTCTACTGGTTGAGTTTGAACTAGGAAGTTAAATGTATATAATGCTATCTCATAGATTCAATTGACTTGACAAATATGAGTTGCCTTGTAAATCAATTGTGAAAATAATTTTTATTAAGCTGAGTGTGAGCCTGTAAAGAAGATCATTTTATTAAACCTATTTTTCTTCTTTTGAATTTTGTAACAATCTTCGCCACAAATATCACAAACGAGTGTTGATACATTATTCCCGTAGTATAACATAAAATCATTTTTAAATGTATCAATTTTTTCATACCCCAAACTTAGCTTCTTCATCAATGTCCTTGTACTATAGTATGTAAGAGGCAATGTATTATGCTTAGAAAGAACATCGAAAAGCAATGCAATAATTCACAGCATTTTGCCATATTCACAGCATTTTGCCATATTTTTGAAATGTAATAATTTACTAATAAGTGTCATCTTCACATACTTTTTTATATTACCGGGATAAATAGGAGCTCCAACATCAATAAAATCCTTGTAGACTTGAGAAGAACTTGAGTTTAGCGTTTCTTCATCAACATACTACTACCTTTTATTTTTCCATCCTTATTATTTGGCCCACTAATATCTCATAATAATGTATGTATATCAAAAGTTTTTTCAGTTTTCATAGTCCAATGACGCTTCCTCCTTTGACTTCCTAATTTTTTTCATCATGTACCTCCCACACTTTATAAGTTTCCAAAAAACCATCCATAAGGAAATGATTTCTCACTCCATCAAACTTGAAAAAATTACCATTTTCACATGTATTACATGGGCGCCTTATTTTTTCTCCCTTAATTCAATGTACACTAGCAAATTCAATAAATGCATCGACACATTTCCTATATTCATCATTTGATGATAAATCGATTTTCTGAACATCGAGAAATCCAATCCCAATTAAGCATGGACGACATCTACATATACATATTTTTTGGTCTAATCAATTCACAAACATAAGATTATTACTCGTACAAAATTTAGTACACGTAAAAAATTTATTATACATACAAATATACTCATCGTCAACCAATTTCACAGACACATTCATTACACACACAATTATAATACACACAAATACAAATATACTCATCAACTAATTACACGTAAACATTTATTACACAAACACATAAGTTTTACACACACAAATTTATTACACCTACACATAAATATATTACACATAAATACAAAGAAATTTACAATTACATGGACAAAATAAACTTACAATTCCAAATCTTCAGGTTCGTCAACAAATTTGATAATTCATAAAATACAAGATCTACATACACACAAATATATATATAACAAATATATATATGTCTGTGTGTGTGTAAATAGCTTAAAATTATACAAAAAATGACGTCAAGAAGTACTATGAGCAAAAATAACTGAAAAACCTCCAAAGCAACCCCATTGGTCACTTTCCGAACTTTCATGTGATTAAAATATTATATCTCACACCAATCAATCAAATAGGTTGGTTGAAAAATTTAATATGTCTAATTGCAATCATGTTTGGTCCTAAAGTTGGTCGCAATAGATAAATTTACCGACTGTTGCCTCAGTCGGTAAATTTGTCTGTGTTACTACCGACGAATGTGGTTGGTATAGAGTCAGATGATAAGTTAGATTAAAAATAGAAATGACTGGCTGATATCGGCCGTATTGTATGAGTTCGATCGATATATGATGAATATGGTCTTTTCGCATAAATCCCAAGAAAGCCACAATCGGTCATGATTAAGTAGATCAGTCGTAATAGTTGGTCGGTATTGGTTATATCATGTCTTAAAATTTGCCCGATAGTTTTAAAGCTATCAGGAAATTTTTTTAATTTCAAATAAAAAATCAATAATTAAATCCACTGTTCATCATTTACAATCCAAAAAAATTTAAATCGCAGTTCATACCTACACCGAATAAATTAACATAATTAAAACAAAAACAAACAACATTCAACATTCTCTAATATGGCTGTAAGTCTCTTTAAATACTCGATCACCTTCAATTGCTCTTCAAATTCCTCCATCGTGATCCCACACTTGTCCATCTCATAATTAGTTGATTTTCGATCTTCTTCTCCTACATCTTTTGTTCAAGCTTCGATAAGTTTTCCTTCGCTTCGGTGAGTTACCAGACGACTTCCCTGTAGAAACGATCTTTCGCATCCATGCCTACATTTATAAAAATACAAACAAAATATGTTAGATCATATATATACTCCATATTCATACATAAAGACATGCGCGCATAAACACACACACTTATAACCATCATCAATATATATGGTGTGTATGTAATATACCTCAAGATTAACTTATAAATTTTGAAAAAAAATCAAAAGATGATATAAACTATAAGTAAATAGATCATATGCATGTATATATAACCATAATCGGTCAAAAAACATAAATATTTCATTTTCTCATAACTGCAGAGAAAATTAGAGATCATCTTTTTCACCGGAGAAAAACCGACCAACACCCGATTGGTATACTGGTCGAAGTTAGCTGATGTGTAGATCAATTTAACGTTATTCAACAAGGTTTGACTTTTACATTTATCGACCGACACATTCAATTTACTTGATCAGAATTTTGTTATCTAGACACCACACGAGCAAGAGTAAAAATATTTGACAATCTTTGACCGTGGTCAGAATAAGCGGTCGGTAATACACTATACTGATCGCCGATATTTCTGCACGGTCATTTCTTGTCATTATTTTGAGTTGGTCGAAATAAGCTGGTCAAAAAAAGCCATATTTCTTGTATTGTGTGTTTCTTGTAGTGTGATATCTTCCCTAACTAGTACATATCACTTACTTTTTACTTTTTGATAGCTTCATTTCTCTCTCTCCAATTCATAAGTAAATTTATTATTAAAAATAAGTTAGGACGTAGGAAACGAGATATTGCTTGGAATGAGACAAGTTTTTTGTATCTTAGAGGACTATATATATATATATATTATATAAAGTTTTAGAAATTTGTTGAAGTTGCTCTTTATTATAATAAAATTTGATTAGTATTTTCTTGGAAGTTATAGGCAGGTGCTACACCAATGGACTATGAAAAACTACATGAACACTTACCATTGTTAGACTGTAATATAAATTCATTTTATTAGGCCTTCTAATTTTAACACTTTATAGTTTTAAAATGAGTTCTTTACTTAATATGGTATCAAACTTATAAGGAGCTCACAAAGTTTGATTCAGTGTCAAATTTATCACTTATTTAATACAATATGAAACATGTTAAGTACTTTTGTGAGTAACTTGCCCCTGTGCATAAAACTGATCTTCAAAATTGTGGAGAAAACAAATTTATAGAAGTTGATTAGAATGTGAGATTTAGGGGTTAGAGAATAAAATTAGAATTTTTCTAAAAAATAATTTCTTGTTGTTTCTTCATGGTTGTGAAAAAGGAAACTGTGGATTAGCTCCCGGATGTAGGTTACATGTGTGTAATGCTGGAGAGGTTGTGGCACTTTCTTAATGCTTTATATGTGACTTATACAATACCGTGGTTTCAAAATATATTATGTAATCTCTTAATTTAGTTGTTACAAATTTATTCTATTCATTGCGGAAACTAAAATTTGTAGCTATTATAAGTCATTAATCTGAAACTACATATCAACAACTACATGTATTATAAGTCATTTAGCCTTACTAAAATATAACAAAATAACAAATATGAAGAATGAGTACATTGGTAAAAAAATGTTCATTCCTAGGATGCCTCCTAAATAAAATGTTGTGTATCATATCCACTATCTTGTCCATTATAATCGAAACAAAGTCGTTCTCCCTTTTTTATATTACGAAGAGCGACAAGATAAACATGACATTTACCACGAACATTGTACCTCACAGATTTGAGGTTTTTCTTCTTTCTTCCCTCCCTGTATTTTTACAGCACTAGTCAATATTTTGGTATGGGTATCCATATTTTTTAGACAACGAAAAATATAGAATTAAAGGGTATGAACCACATAAATACTTACGCAGAATGGTTGTTAATGCCACTAATGAAGCGAGCTATATTTCCCCGCTTGTCCGGGCAAATAAAGAGACCATCTTCTTCTTCTGAGTCTCTGTAAGTAAGGAGGGTCATAAAGCTATCAAAATTCTCATCATCTCTCCGATTCCTGACAAAATCTACATCTCCTGTATACTCAGCAAGAAAAGTCATGGCTTTGATTGGACCATCTGCTTCAACTTTGTACCTGGAAATGCAAAAATGCATAATTAATATACATTCTATCTGTATAATTAATAACAAAACCCAATTAATCTATCAAATATGTTTTATACCCTTCCACTTCATCAAAAACAACTTTAAGAGGAGGACATTTTCCTCCTTTCATCATTGCTTTACATTTCTTTATTGTTATGTAATCTTCGGTAGATAGTTCCTAACCAAATAAGAAATATAACATTAAATACAATGTGCATTCAATTAAGATAAATTCGAAAAGAAAAGAACATTACTTAACAAAGGAAACGAGTTGTGCTCCTATAATTTTTAAAATGTATATACCTGGATGTCATCTCCCTCATACTTGGATTGATTAGCAGATTTAGGAGCCATGTCATGTGAGTATGTCAGTTTATCACTAAATGCTACGTTCTTACTCTGCAGAGCAAAACGTAGAGAATCCATTTGTCTGTTCCTACTCTCAACATCATTTGCTGGAACGTACGGAAGAAATTTTGTAGATTTTTTTGGCAAACGTTTACGCCTTTTTTGAGGAACTAAAATATCAACAATATATAAGATAGCTATCAAAATATGAGGTCATGACAATAATTCATAATACAACTAAGTAATTTATAATACAACTATAAGTAGAAAAAATATTATGAATCATGTTTATATTTTTAAATACATTTTAAATAAAGCTCAAGTAAGATATGTCAATTATTTACATTTGTAAAAAAACAATTTTTTTAATGTATATGTGAAAAATTAGCACATCTTAGTTGTACCTAGTTAGTTTAAATGATGTACACAACTTTGAGAAATAGGCCCCTACCTGCTACAAAGAAGTTAGGGGGATTTATGGTCTGTTTTTGCTTTTGACAATATTAGTACTAATAAAACAATATGCTATTGATAAAATGCAAAATTATGTCACATAATATGGAAATTAGCAAAATTAAAATTAAAATTAAAACACTTCATCTACTAAATAACAATAAAAATAGATTAACAACATATATATATGTACACAATTCCAAAAATGATCAATAACTTGATTTAAAAATAATAAAATCTTACCTTCAGGTGAAATGTAGTTAGCTATAATCCCAAAATACCTCTTCCTTGATTTACTAGATCCATCTCTAGTTGATTCTGCAATATAATCAAATCAAATTTAAAAGAAATCCAAATTGTAAAATTAAATAAAAAAAATTTCAGGACCACATTTTTCCTATTTACCTTACTTTGATTTTTAAAGTTACACAAGTTCTACAACCAGTGGATTATTAACAATTGTAACAATTGTAATCTCAAATCAACACTTAGGTCACAACAATTATTACTAACTTGTATTTCAGATCCGTGCCACTAAAACTTAGATATTAATTTTATTAGGACGCGCACAAACATACAATGTAATGAAGTAGAGTGACAGATACCTTCTGGGTGCTTACTGCGGCAACCATCACAATACCAGTTTTCAGGGGGAATTTCAAGAACAGCCGGTCTCAGACACTTCATATGAAACCCATTATCACAATCATCACATATCAATATTTGGTCCTCTTTGTCCCCAAATCCACATATCTTACATGTGAGCTCATTATAATAAATATGTGGAGCCACAACAACTATGGTTGCCTTCAGGAGATCTTCTATATATTTCTCTTTTGGGTGGACTGGGGGGCCGGAGATGTTGGGAAGATGGGGCCGAGAATGGACTGGTATATTAACTTGTTTTGTGGCCTGATATAAATCGGCCAGTGACCTAAACTTGTGCACACGCGGGACCTTCTTAGGTGGAAACTGTGGGAGGTGGTTGGGTTGAGAATGTGGGGGGTAGTTGGGTTGGGAAGCTATAGGTGTGTTGAATGAAGACATCTTCAGATCTGTTGTAAAATGTCTGAGCTTGTGTTTTGTAATTGGGGATTTTTGTAATTGAAGATGTTGAGGGAGAGGGCTTGTGAAAAGGGATTTATAATACAATACAGGGCAGAGTTTTCTAGGGGCTCTAGGGGCTGAGTTTTCTAGGAGCGAGTTTTCTAGGGTTTAGCGGTTATCAATATAGCCGTTACCAATATAGCCGTTATCAATATATATTTCAGTAATATATACATTATTTTTTTTTCAACATATATCATTGTAGTTTTAATAATATTCTACAATATTTTGTAATACTTGATAATATTAAATATATTTTGTCAATTATTATTTTAATTGAATTGTTATTCCAAAAAATGATATGTGTGAAGCAAATTTATCATTTATTCTATCATTTTTATTTCTTCCTTAAAGATCAAATTTAGCAATCTCAATACACAATATGCACACCCTCTATATATCATCATAAATTTACGTGTTTCAAAAAATTAACTATTTTCAAGTAAATAATATTTAATTTAGTAGGTGAAGGTACGAGTTTTTTTCTCAAAAAGTCTTTTTTTTCAAGAGAGAAATGATGTAAAATTTAAACTCCAATTCACATTTAAATTACAAGATTACCAATAATAAAACAAAGTCAACAATTTATTATTGAAAAATCAAAGGTAAATATTTAATTAAGTTATCAAAAGAATAAAATTATGAAAGTGAGCTTATTTACCAACTTCAATCCCCCAAATAAAAAGTGGTCACTGTATTTTTTGAATTTTTTGGATTGTTTTAAGATATGTAAGTTCTTTATTCAAAAGTCTTAGAATTCTTAATTCCTTCATTTCATTGACAACTTGCATGCAATTTTTTTAGAAATACTTCATTGATCCATTGAGAAAACATTAAACTAAAATCAAATTCCGCTAAAAAAAAGTAAAATCGAGCTAGTAGTGAGTTAAAGAAAAGCAAAAAAATTGGCCTATAAAAGTAGCATGAAAGAAATGTTGTTTGATCATAATATTGCAAGTAGCAATTAAACATGAATTTCTCCGTGGCACATTGTCCACTATTCCAGTGTACTGTTACATTTCCTACACCACTTACCCCCATCATAGGAATGTGCTTTATAAGATGTATCTTTAATGATAATCTCATCCCATCATCTCCCCTTTATGATATAATGTACAAGATCATAAAAATTGCTATGAATCAATATACTACAAGAAAAATGTCCATAGACATCGATTTTCGGCGATGTCTATGTTGTTTTGCAACAGATATTGATGTCGGTGATGTCTATTGTAGACATCGGCCATACACCGATGTCTTTCAGCCCATTAGACATATATTTCCTTCAAAACAGTGATGTCTATCAATTTTTAGACTTCGATTTCAACACAGAGAAACTAATGTATATTGTACTTTTTGACATCATTTTTAACACAACAAAAGTGATGTATATTTTATTCTTTTATATAAGCTTTTTCACAGTAAAAATGATGTATATTGAATTATTAGACATCCATTTTGTTACAAGAAAATTGATGCATTAACAAAATTAAAAACCTTGGAGTCATAAAATATATGTCCATTGCACAATTTAGAAAATACATTCAACTAATTATCATTCAACCAATACATCTATCATCATCAGTACACTCTAGCGTAGGACATATAATACAAGTTGTAAGAAAACTAAGAATCCAAATTTTTAAGCTGGTACGTCGTTTGGGACGAAACATGTGTAGCAGCTATGCAATATCCTCTGCCTTGTGTAGGAAGGATCCCAGTTCTGATAATAATTCAAAAAATCAACCAGCATCTCTATATTTGGTGTATCCCAACTAAACCGTGGCCAGCGTCTATAAATGAAAACCACAAAACTTGGTACTATGTAACACCACATCAAAGGCATTTAAGATGTACATATTTTACACAATAGAATGACACAATATCCAAGTTTTAAAGAATATCTAAAAGCTTGTACCTGATACATAACAAATCTGGCCATTTACGACGGTTTTTTTGAACTGAAATCGTCATAATTGAGCCATTTATAAAGGAAAAATCGTCATTTTTGGTCGAGTAGTAAGTTCGTTTTTTGTCACAAGATAAAATCGCGTCGCAAGTTAGGAAGTAGGGGCCCACATAATCAATACGACGAAAAATAACGTCGTAAGTTATGTACTTACGACGGAAAAAAATGTCGGATATTACTTTATGAACCCACTTTTAATAAGATAAAACATAATTATGACAGAAAAATGCGTCGTAAGTTACAAATTTCTGACAGAAAAAACGTCATATTTTAGGAATTAGGGCCTATTTACGACGAAATATGTGATGAACAACCGTCGTAAGTTTGTATTTCCAGGTTTAAAAAAATCTAGCCGGATTCCGGGCACTTTCCGGCAACCCCAATTCAACAATTTGATAGATTTCTTCAACATCTAATTTTATTAATAGATAGATTTCTTCAAAAGGTGGACTAACGACTAGAGACTATGTTTAGTTTCCATTATTTCCTTCAATAGTAGTAGGTAAAAATCAACTAGTATAAATGACATGAAAAGTAAAAAGCCAGATTATATAGATACGACCATGATATTAAAAATAAAAAATAACCAATTAACCAATATAAGAATGAATATGCATATTGAATATATACCACAAAGCGTACTGGAATATTCTTTTTATCTTGAATTACGGACTGTAATAAAATAATTGCTTCATCTAGCATCTGTACATCACTATAATGCAACTTTGTTAATAGACTTTGTGTGTTTCCTTTCTCCTCAGATTTCCTTATAATTGGGACAGCCTGCCTCTTCCTGATTTAAACATTCCAATCTATGTCAAACCAAGAAAGACAAAGAAAAGAGCAGTCAAGATGGTCAAGTCTGTCAAACTTCAATTCAAGTCAGTGACCAAACCCAAACCCATTGTCAACAAGGGAGATCAACTCTTCATTTGTGACATTAAAGAATTCTCAGACATAAATCTTTATCTGGATGAGCTAGAAAAAGTTAGAGTTATTGATGCTTACAAACATCTTCCAGAAAGATTAGTCTTTAGGTACAAGGGTGGAAGAGAGATGACTTGGCCACTTCACAGAATTCTCAATGAAGGTTATTCTGTTTTGGTGAAGATTTTCTCCTCAGTAAAGAAGAATTTTGGATTTAACATTGTTGCCAAGAAAATGGTACTGAACAAAATTGAGGAGATAATGAACAACAGAAGAAATCCAAATGCACTACAAAGAGTATTAACCATTCCTTTTACTGGAGATAGGGTGCATTTGAGGCCATATTGGATAATGGAGTTCAAGGATGAAAAATACATCAGAAGATTCTTCAAATTTGAAGATCAACTAAAACATTCTAGCAATGAAACTCTCAAGGAGATACAAGAAAAGTTGGATCAGTCAAATGAGGATGAATTTGAATTCTACAGGCAACTCCAACACCAGATTGAAGAAAATAATGTGAAATTGAGAAAGAAGTTCAGACAATCAAGGAAATAAGCTAAATTTGCTAAATCTAGAGGAGCACCTTGAAAATGACCTGTGAGATTTTCTACAAACCTTCTTCTCTGTGTTTATCAAAAAATTGCAGCACTTGTTAATTTTATCTACTAGAAATCTGTCTGTATTCATAGGGTGTTTTGTTATTATCAAGTTTCTCTTAATTTATGGCTACAATTCCAGTAGACATAAATTGGGGGAGATTGTTAGAAATATGTAGTGCACTTGATGATATGTTGAACAAAACACTTAGTAGATTTAATTCAGTGAATTTGTAACCTTCATCGGATGATCACTTTAACATCCGTTGAAAGGGTAACTTATGTTACAATAAGATTAGTAGCACATTTCTGCAGCCTATTTACAGGTTTTAGAGAATAAAGAAGCATTTCTATTTTCATGCTAAACTGAAGTTATTCAAAGATGTTGGATGGAGAAATAAAGTAGCATGAAATTAGACTAGGGACATTTTGTCTTATTTTTTTATCTTTTTGTCATATATCTTAGTGATATATAACCAAGTGTAGCAAGTTAAATTGTATCCAAGTTATTAAGCAATTACCAGAGAAATAGATAAAGCTACATCTGTAAAGAATTTCTCTGTTCTTTGTAAGTTCAACTTGTAAGCAGCTGTGTGTAAACATTGCATCACATAGTTCTCATATTAATATATATCTCTGGTGGAAAATTTCAATCCACCAGAAAGTTTTGAAAGTATTTAATTACTTTGTGTTTTGATTTCATCCATACTTTCATTCCGCACCATAGCCAAATCAAACACATTTATATATTCACAGTAAAACTGTTCTTAAAATTGAAAAAGTAGCCAGAATTACATTCAACCCCCCTTTCTCTAATTCTTTGCTAGATTGTTAGGGAATAACAATTGGTATCAGAGTAAGCTCTTGAAGAACAAAGAGTTTAAAGATCACAACAACTAACAAGATGAGCAGAAAGGATGTTGGAGTAAAAATTCCATTTCTGGATAAAGACACCTATCACCATTAGAAGGTGAAGATGCATCTGCATCTACTCTCTCAAGATTAAGAATATGTGGACTGCATTGAGAAAGGCCCACATGTCCCTATGATAGCTACTATAGTAAATAAGCCATCCATCCCAAAGCCTAGAGCAGAATGGTCTGATCCAGATATTAAACAAGTTCATAAGGATAAGAAGGTCATGAATATTTTATTTAATGGTGTTGATGGTGACATGTTTGACAACATCATAAACTGCAAAACTGCTACAGAGGTCTCGGATACTATTCAGGTCATATGTGATAGAACTGAGCAAGTAAGGAAAAATAAAATGCAACTGTTAATTCAGCAATATGAGCATTTTCATAGTGAAGAAAGTGAGTCACTCACTAACATTTTCAGTAGATTTCAAAAACTGCTGAATGCTCTAAAGTTGCATGGAAGAGTCCATTAAACAAAGGACTCAAACTCAAATTCCTCAGATCTGTACCAAAGAAATGGAAATGTATGTCAATCTTACTAAGAAACTCTCAAGATTACAAGGAATTCACCTTGGATAGACTGTATGGGATTCTAAAAAGTTTAACAATTAAAATTTGGAAAAAAAATAATTTTAAATTTAATTTTACTTTAAAATAATTTTTGATAAGTGTGATTTTATTATGATTCCTACTGTAAAATTACTCTAAACTCTTTAATTAAAGTTCAATGATTTTTTAAATTAAAAAATTGTGCAACTTTGATTTAATTTTGGAAATTAAAATTTGTAATTATATATAATAAAATAAAATAAATCTATTTCTGGTTGATTTTTGATTGGAAATTAAAAAATTAATCTTTGATAATTTTAAAACTACTATCCTCCCAGTGATCAAAATTTAATCGATTTAACTACACAATCTTGTATGAATTTTATAAATTAATCAATGAGATTGGGAATATTTAAAATATTTTTTTTTAAAAAAAAAAGAAGAAAAGAGAGCTTCTTTATGATTTTTTTTTATTTAATAAAATAAATTAAATATAATTACTTGAATTTCGTTAATATAATGGATTCATATAATTATATTTCATCTATGTCTACAATATATATATTTAAAATAAAAATAATAAAATAATAATCATTTTAACAAACAAGAATTGTACTAGTTATATACGAGTGCATCTATCTTTTAATATGTGATTAAAAATGCTTTAAAATAAAAAACAGTTGACTAGTGACGGAATATTGTTAAATTATGAGTCACTTATAGAGTAAAGTTGCATGGAGTTCACCTTATAAAGTCCATGTTGTGCAAATAAAATATTATCTAAAACCTGTTATCTTGCAAAACATTCTGGAACATGAACATTTATTTTGTGCAAAGTAAACTTGTTTTGTATAAATATATTTTGCTACGTTAGACTTGTAAAATATGTGCAATCTGCAAGATTTTCAATAAAATTGTGATATTTGTAAAATATCATTGGAAAAATGATATGTTTTGCAACAATTTAAGCTACATTTTAGTTGCACAAGGACTCCAAGGACTCCAATGAAACACTGGACTCCATAGAACCTAATATATATTTATTTTAATCAAGGCCGACTTAAGAAAAAATTAACATCTGTTATCCCGAATCAAGGCACATAATATTTAAATGTACTTGTGATTCTAATTGCACACAATGCAATTGCAACATTAAGTACGAAAAAGAAGATGAAGCCAACATGAAGGAAAAAGACAACGAAGAAGAAGCCAAAGACAACACTTGTACTTGCAATTGCCACTAGTCTTGCCATTTTCACTGTATTAGAAAGAATTATAATCCGTGGATAGTGTACATTTATGCTGTTGGTGCAATGGTAGCAATGGTTGTTGATGCCTGGGACGATGATGCGCCACCTGTCCACACTATAGGAACTTTGTTCTGTTGTTTCCAGGTCAAATGCAAATCTAGTTTGAACATTTTTTTTAGTAAGCAGGTGGGTGTCCCAGGGACACTAGTTCTAGTTTACGCGCACCTTGACTAATCTTGGAGAAGATAGTTTGTAAAATATTTAATAATTATGTATGCTTGCTTTTCTATGTGCTTTGCTGATAAAATAATAATTATGATTGCTTTTAATCCTGGAGAGGGATAGCTTGTAAAATATTTGATAATGATATGTATGCTTGTTTTTCTATGTGCTTTGCTGATCAGGTTGGAGTTTCAGACAAAGAAGAGTATTGCAAAGGAAGCTTAACCATATAGCTGAAGTTGCAGATACATCCTCCTTAAACGGTCTTAACTACGTATTACAAGGTGCACATGCTCTTTGTAACTTTTAATTTTTTGATCCTCGGGTTACTTGCGTATTGTCAATGAGGATGCATATAACATATTCATGGAAAATTGATACTATTAGAAAAAAATAGAATATATGAATAGAAAATGTTCTAATGACTTATGGTTAGTTGCATCTATCTATATATTCGAAAGAACTTGTGTTACTATCTAAGGCGCATGCAATTTAATCTGTTACGACTAATAGAAAATATTTTCTTGCCCCCCCTGCTTAGGGTATTGATAAGATTTTAAATTGACATATCTCAAGCAGACTGTTAAAGGAACAGGTACATACCAATTTTGATGCAGAACTCTGTATCTAGTATTTCTATACCAAACTAATGTCTGCAAATCAGTTCTTGCAAGGCTAACCTCATCTGTTTTTATCACAATAGCAGCAAAACAAGATCCCTTGCTGAATATTAGAAGCAGAATACTGGCTAGAGATTGTAAAATTCTAGATAATAAAACTACTACTTGTTATTCAGAAAACCATTGCCGAGCTCTTACTTATATTCTTATAAGGTTTCTGTAGTTTGGGTAAAAGATCAGCGTAATTATTCATTAAAGGGTTTAACGTGACCTAGAGGAAAAAACATGTAAACCTCATCAAGTAAATCACCATCAAGAAATGCATTTGTTGAACACACTTTAGGTGTAGCTATAGAAGATCTTTCCTTAATCATGATGAACACCTATCCTTATTAGGTAGTGCATTTGATAATGATCTTATATATCCATTTTTGCCATTAACTGCCTTATTGTGTGGAAGCTCCATTAGATTTTAAAGCATCTTGTTGCCTATCCATGACCTCTACCCCCTTACTGCGTATAATTTTCCCTAATAATCTAAGCTTCGAGTCAGTTGGAAACCTAGCATAAAAAGAAGTCTAGAGATAGCAGATATCTGAGGAAGTGACACGCACAATATTTTTTATTAAAGATGAATCAGCTGAAGAAGAACTATGAATCAGAGTTTAAATCAGAAGCTTGAAAATCAGCATCGGCAATATAGGTGATCATGAGAATGTTTGTAAAAACAACACAAATACAGCAGGAAATTATTAAGAAGAAACAATAGTTGAGCTTGCTGTTATAGTGCTGGTAAATATTATTAAAGAATTATGATCTTCAAGTTCATGTACTTAAGATTCACATTAATAATTAAACAAAATGTACTATACTGAGAAGTAAGAGGATTATTAGTAGTTAGTAGTAGAAAATCAAGAACATAATAGTCTTGTCAACCAAATTTATTAGTTGACTAACTCTGCGTACAAATGCCTAAAACTAAGTCTATGTTTCATTATTTGAATGTTATTCTCTAGAAAGGTTCATCTCAGGAGACTGCGATCACGCTTACCTCTTTCGAAACCTACAGTTCTACCTTTCTGATCATTCTTTTAATTTTTCTTTGAAACTTACTTTTTCGTTTTTGTATATCATATTCATATATGTATTGGATCATCCTCACATACTCAACTTGTCCTGCCGATTTAATTTGTGATTTTTCAATTTATCGCAGAGGTGATTAAAGCTCTTATTCAGCAGAATGCATCCTCTTTCCAATTTTCCAGTCTATCTGTAAGTCAATTTGTATCTTCTTATCAATATATATAGTTTGTCAGTCGTTACACCTGGTATGCCGGCATAAACAAAATAATAACAATAAAACTTTGTATTAAACATAACAATAACTATTTGTTGGTTTTAATTTAAATTTGGTTTTCGTATTTTGAAGTTTGTATTTAAATAAATCAGCTGTTAAGTTAGGACTGCAGCTAAGGCTTAGTTAGGTGTTTGTTTCTGTTTATAGGATCGTGGAGTAGTAGATGAGGAGTAGGAATGTAGTCGCTATTTTCTAGGAACCAGCAACTCTTGTTTCTATTTAAGTACTTCTTGTAATCTCTTTGGCTGAATAAGAAGCTAAGTATCGTATTAAGCTCTTCAGATTTATCTACTTGTGTTAAAGAGTTCAAATATATAGTTCTGTTTTTACATTTGGTATCAGAGCTCATATATTCAGAGTACTCTCGAGACAGCACTGTAAGATGGATAACGGGAAAAACAAAGGTGGATCGTTTGGGCTAACTTACCCAATGTTGGCCAAGGGAAATTACACGGCGTGGGCTTTAAAAATGAGAGTGTTTATGCAGGCCCAGGGAGTATGGAATGCGATAGAAGCGCCTGACCCCAAAGATGAGAAGAGTGACAAGATTGCCTTGGCCATGATTTATCAGGGCATACCTGAAGACATGTTATTATCCATCCTGAAAAGAAAACAGCCAAAGAGGGGTGGGAAGCCATTAAAGTCATGTGCCAGGGAGCTGATCGTGTAAAGAAGGCCAGAGTGCAGACACTTAAGGCGGAGTTCGAGACTTTACGGATGAATGATGGTGAGCAACTTGATGACTTTTATATGAAGCTCAATGGTCTGGTGTCTACCATTCGAGCTTTAGGAGAGGAAATGCACGAATCATATGTTGTTAAGAAATTGCTTCGAGCGGTTCCGTCCAGATTTCTCCAAATAGCTTCAACAATCGAGCAGTTTGGAGATTTAGAGAAAATGACAGTTGAAGAGACCGTTGGTTCGCTTCAAGCTCATGAGGAAAGATTGAAAGGGCAGAATGAGACAGCAGGGAGTAAGTTGTTGTTGACAGAGGAGGAGTGGTCCAGGCGTGAGAAAAATGACACTAAACTTTTACTCACATGGGAGGACTGGCTAAAACGTACAGGCAACACTGATGGGACTAACAATTGGCGAGGTGGTCGTGGTTTCAAAGGCATGAGTCGAGACAAAAGCACTGTGAGGTGTTTCAATTGTAATATGCTGGGGCATTATGCTGCAGATTGCAGGAGGCCTCGTCGAGAAAGAAATCAAAAGTCTGAAGCAAATCTGGTGGAAATCAAAGATGACGAGCCTGCATTATTGCTGTCTGAGCTAGATGAAAGTAAGACACAAATGGTGTTGCTGAACGAGGAGAAAGTAATCCCGAGATTGGAGACAAACCCAATAGCGAAGAGAACGTCACAAGTATGGTACTTGGACAATGGAGCTAGTAATCATATGACCGGAGAAAAACAAAATTCTCGACGCTGGATGAAGGAATAACAGGTGAGGTAAAGTTTGGAGACGGGTCAACCGTGAATATAAAAGGGAAAGGGTCAATCACTTTTAAGTGTAAAAATGGAGAAGAAAGAATATTTGCTAATGTATTCTATATTCCATGCCTGTGCAACAATATTATAAGTCTTGGACAGATGTCGGAAGAAGGTAACAAGGTGGTAATGCATGGTGATCTATTGTGGGTTTATGAGAAAGATGGGAGGGCGTTGATGAAAGTTAAGAGGTCTGTGAATCGGCTGTATAAAATTATGCTGGAAGAGTCACCAGGTGCCTGCTTATTTACATAGAATACAAAGATGGAAGAAGAGTCATGGCTATGGCACTGTCGCCTAGGCCACGTCAATTTTAACGCAATGTCCATCATGAAGGAAAATGATATGGTTGTAGGTTTACCCAGATTGCTTCAACCTACTGAAGTATGCAAGGGATGTCTCATGGCGAAGCAAACACGGACTCCGTTTCCCTCTCAGTCAAGCTATGCATCTAGCAAAGGGATAGAGCTGGTCCACGGTGACTTATGCGGACCAATCTCTCCACCGACCCCATCCGGAAAGAGGTACTTCTTACTTTTAGTCGATGATTTCAGTCGTATGATGTGGGTTTTCTTTTTGTCAACAAAAGATGAAGCTTTTTCCCAGATCCTTCATGTGAAATGACTTTGACAACAGAGCTTTGAGAGAGTTGATTTCCTCATTGGAATTTCCAGAAATGAGTAGATTGTCTACATATACTAGCACAAGGGTGATTTTTAATTCCTTCCTGTTTGTGAAGAGACTGTAATCAGTCTTTGATTGCAAGTAACCTAGCGTGATCAGATTTTGTGAGAGTTTATTGAACCAGAGTAGGGGACTTTGCTTCAAACCGTACAAAGATTTTACAAGCTTGCACACCAGTTTTTATGGTGTAGAAGCTTGATGTATAGGACATTTCATATACACAGTCTCAAGAAGGTCAGTGTAGAAAAGCATTTGTGACGTCCATCTGAATAGCAATCCAGTCGTTCATTGCAGCCATATCTAGTAATGTTCTAACTGTAGTAAGCTTAATTGAATGTTCATCGAGCTCTATGCCTCTCAACTGTCCCGTCTGGATTAAATTTAGTTTTGAACAACCATTTGCACCCAATGGCTTTCTTGTTTGGTGGTAGTGTAGTGACTTCCCACGTTCCATTGTCCTCCTGAGCTGACAACTCTCTGTTCATAGCGTCTACCTAATGTGCTTCTTGCACTGCTTAATTGAATGTTACAGGATCATTGTTGTTGGATAGAGATGCCAAGAAATAATTGAATTGAGGATTGACAACTTGATCAGCAACATACATGTTGGCATTTGGTAGTGCTGTATGAACAAAGTTTTCCAACCAAGCAGGTGTTTTTGTGACTCTCGTAGATCTTCTTAACACTGGGGAGTCCTGAGATGTTTCCTCATTGTCAGACATATCTGGTGCTTCATCTGTCTCAGTGAAAATATGTCATCATCACTAGTATCTTTCAATTTAGGCAGTTGTGGCATTATACAAGGAACAGGGTGAACATATGTTTGGGGTGAGGTAGGATTTAAGGGAAACACAGTCTCGTGAAATATGGCATCTCGAGTAACAAACATCTGCATATTTGTCAAGTTCAGTAATTTGTAGCCTTTCGGGTTAGGAGGGTATCCAATTATCACACAAGGTACTGATCTCGGTTCAAATTTATCATGAGTTTGGCTTGGGTTAGACGCAAGTATCAAACAACCAAAGGCTCTCAAATTGTTAAATGACGTAGGCTCTTTGTGAAGTATTTCATATGGGATTTTGTTATTTAAGGCTTGTGTGGGTAGTCTGTTTATTAGGTAAGTGGCAGTCATCACAAACTCTCCCCAGTAGGACAAAGAAAGTCCACATTGAAATTTCAAACATCTTGCAATCTCTAGAATTTGCATGTGCTTTCTCTCAACCTTGGCATTTTGCTAGGGTCGATTTACACAAGATTTTTGATGAATAATTCCATAAGTTTTGTAAAATTGAGTGCAAGTAACATCTGCAAATTCAGGTGCATTATCTGAACGAATAGAGTTAATAGCAGCAGCAAATTGAGTACGAACATACTTGTAAAAGCTATTATAATAATGAAACTATTCAATAATAGTATTAGTATATATGTTAATATGTATGTATTAATGTATGTACACATGCATATATACACAATCACTATATGATAATGATAATGAGCTATAGATAAATATGCATGTTAAATACATACCAAATAATAAATTCTTATAAATGAGTTATAAGATGAAATAAATATGACATAGATAATAATGTAAGTATTAATAAATATTAATGAAATTAACAATGATTTAATTATATATAAATTATGTTATAAATTAGTGATCAGATGAAATAAATATGACATAGATAATAATGTAAGTATTAATAAATATTAATAAAATTAAAAGAGTAAATTATGTTATATAATAATGAGGTAGATATAAATATAATTATTAATTATGAAGTAATAAATGATTATTAATAATTGAAATAAATATTTTATAAAATATATTAGAGTATTCATAATTAAATTTGTTCGTTGAACTCCAATTATTATTTAATATAAATAATAGATGAACACAAATTGATCTTTAAATAGAAGCTCGTGTGTAGAATTCTTAATACTTTATCACTTTAGTGTCAATCCCTACCCCTTTTACAGTAACACCACCAGTCTTCTATAGTTTTTTTAAAAATTTAAATTTGATTATAAGCTCATTTTGTAAATATAAATTGTGTTATTATAATGAATTTTAAATTATATTTTCTTTTATGCTATTATTTTCAAGCTAATAACTATTAAATTTGTAAACATATTAAAATTAGGTAGAAAATTTTTTAAAAAAAACATGAACCAATAAACGGTTAACCGAACCAAAAACATTATTTCGGAAAAATGAGCACAAACCGACATGCACACTCGTACTTTTCACTTTTTATTATCCTAACATGTTTTTAACCCGGAAATCCAGCATATCTAAACGAGGCATAAACGCAAACGCGTCGTCAGATTTTTCAACTTAATCTAGTAATCTACTTGGCCTATAAATATTTTAGGGGAGTAACCACAATAACAATATTTTAAAATTTAATTAGAAAATGGAGTCATTTTTAAACATTTTCCAAAAATACCTTATTTTAAGTATAATTATTTTTAAAATATAATTTTCAGCCTTTAACATCCAGTTTTATCGACATTTTATTTTATATTTTTTGTTAAATAAATTTGATTTATGTTGTATAAGTTGATTTTATATTTGAAATCCAATTCAAATCTAAAATTAACTTTGAAGAAAATAAAATTGAAGTTGCAAATTTACATTGCAAAACTTATAAATCATATTTTTGAAAATGAAATTTTTAAAAATTATGTTTTTGAAAATTATTTTATTATATTTTTGGAAAAACTATTGTCTAAAAGTTGTATTTTTTAGAAAACCTTTCGGTTTTTTCTTTCAATTATATTCGAACAACTTTGAATGACATTGTAACTTTTAAGAATTATAATCAAAATTTACACGAACATCAATTAAAAAAAGTTAATATATAATACCGAATTTTGTATACAGAATTGAGAATTCAACCGTAAATATCGTGATACTAGAGATCACTCTCAAATCGGGTTAATAATCTAGTGAGTCACTAAGTAGGGCTAGTATATCATTTATCATGTTGGTCACCGAACTCCAAGCGGTTTCAAACTGATCACTTAATTTTATGACCAGAAAAATGAAATTTTAAAATTTATCGCATGCGCTATCTATCTCAAAAGGTAAAGACTAACTCAACGATGTAACAGTTTTGTCTCTGAAATAATATGTATATTGATAGGGAATAAAATAAACTCTTATTACGTAATTAATATCACTAATTGTATTAACATTGGCTTGACAGTTAAGCACATTAGAGGAGGCCCAAGACCCTTGATAGGGGCCAAAAATAGCCTAGGAATATAATTGGTGTTAAAATTAATTAGACCAGATACGGTCCAATAACGAAGCCCAATTAGAAAGGGCCCAAAACCCTGAATATTAATTAATTATGAAATTAATTAATAAGGGATAAATCAGCTGTCAAGATGAGTCCCAATGAGGATATAAATCCTTGAAAATTAGCCCCCAAGGGACCTGATAGGATATGGAATCAGTTTCCTACTTTCTAAAACTCCAAAGTCCATTCTAATTCTGAGACTTGCCCACCAAGTCTCCTAACCCAAGTCTAATTCAAGGACTCCCAACATCTATATAAGGGGCCTCACCCCAAAAATCAGAACTACGTTTTTTTGATTTGATCTTTGGCAATCAGTAAGGTACTAAGGCAGATTGAGTCACGAAACACAAGAGCAGTCAAATCGAGCCTCGAAGCTCACGTTCCTTAGTAATAAATACAGCAATTATTATACTTTAGTTTTTGATCCATAATATTTGGCGCCGTCTGTGGGACAGCACAACAACAACCATTGCGAGAACACGGATAACAAGCAGCGTCCTTGAAGGAGGAACACCCACGGGGACAACCCAAACGATTTCGTCAACCGTGGAGGTACCTCCGCATTCAAGCTCCGCATTCAAATAAGAGATTGAACGTGCTCTACTG